>NW_022156861.1:0-115904 GCF_004353045.1 Thyridium curvatum | reverse complement strand
GGGGGGTTCAAATCAGATGGGAGAAGTACAAGTTCAGAGTAGGAGATAAACAAGATAGCGCCTCATTTTCCTTTTCATCTGGAAGAGGTAAGATCCAAAGCGGCTCTGGTGTGCTATACAAAATATTATATTGGTGTTTGTCCTACTTCTCACATCTGAGTGTCCTTGATCTCTCTCCTGAAATGTGATTCCTAATATATGAGTACAATATCTCCTCGGTGACTACCTACACACCATACACAACCCCTACGTCCACTTGGACCTCCACGTCGACGGTGTCAACGTGCTTCTACCCGTCTCCAACTTGCGATTGACATCGGGGATCCGATACTCGGACGTCCGCTGCCTCCGCACCGTGGCCCAAAAGTCGTAGTTCCGGTCCTTGCTCCGCGCAGCCAGGTACTCGGCCCGCTCGCGGTCGACCCTGCGCCTGGCCTTGGCGTCCCTGGCCCCCTGCGGCTCGAGCCTCCGCGCGTACCCCTTGCCGCCCTCGACGGCCCTCTTGCCGTACCGGTACACGCGCGTGAAGACGCTCTGCACGCGGAAGCTGAAGGCCGCGACGAGGCTGCCGACGATGAGCACGGCCGAGAGGGGCAGCGAGATGGAGCCGATGGTCGACAGGGGCAGGTTGCCGTCGCCGCCCCACTCGAGCGTGTTCATGCCGAAGACGGAGGTGAAGAAGGACAAAGGGAGGAAGATGATGGTGAAGGTGGTGAAGACCATGACGGAGCGGTTCTGGGCCGAGGCCAGCTCCGTCTGGATGCGGGACCAGCGGACGTCGTCGACCTGGGCCTGGCGCTGGGCCATCTCGAGGAGCTTCTCGTACTGCCCCCATCCCCACCCCGGAAGGGAGTTGTTAGTGTGTGTGTGTGTGTGTGTATGGTAGGATGGGAGAGAGGTGTTCTTACGTCCTTGCGCGTCGTGTCGACCCGCCGCAGCATCTCGACCGTCTGCGCCCTGTACTCGTCGAGGCTCGCCAGCGCCTCGGCGAGGTACGCCCGGCCGTGCGCCGTGAGCCCCTCGCCGCCGCCGCCGCCTTCTTCTCCGGGCGGGGCGCCGCCGCTGTTGTAGCCGCGCATGGCCTCGACGACGGCCGTCTGCGTCTCGAAGAGCTTGTGCAGCGTCGTCAGCTCGTCCTCGAGGTCGCGCAGCTCGAGCAGGGCCGACGTGTGCTCGCGGTTCGCGCGCTCGGCCTGCTCGAGCTCGCGCTTGTGGCGGCGCTTGATCGAGGCCGCCGACGCGGAGCCCTCCGGGTCGTCCGGGTCGTCCGAGTCGTCGATGTTGATCTGCTTCCAGGTCTGCATGCGGAAGGACTTGAGGGACGAGGTCATTCTCTCGGTCTTTTTGGCAGGAGGAATAATCGTTAGCTTTCGATAGGGGGAGCTTTTGCTGGGCTAAGGAGGAGAGGATATTGGATGGGTTCGGAGGGGGGAGAGAGGGAGGGAGGGACACAATACCAGCATGCCGATGGCCTCCTCAAAGATGCGGAAGATCTCGAGGTCCGGGTGGGAGGTCCGGTCGAGCAGCACCGTGACGGCGTGCAGGACGATAAAGGCGGCCAGGTCCAGGGCGTTGTCGGTGTGGCCCGTGAGGTCGCCGTTGAGCTCGTTGTAGACGCTGTTGCGCAGGTCCGCCTGCTGGAAAAGGGGCCCTTCCTTGGGGCGCGACTCTCGCCTGGGGAAGAAGGTGGCCAGAGTTTCTACAAACGAACAAAAGTCAGTGTCAGACACATATCCCAATCTTCGTCACGAATAGGAGGAGGTTTTACTTGTGTCGATAGCCCAAAGCCACAACTGATCAACCATCAATACATTCCCCTCTTTGTAGCCGTCCGCCTCGGCGTCAATATCGCTCTCAACATAGTCGTCAAACCGAGCCTTCTTGCCCGCCTTCTCCCCACCCAGCTCACTCGACCCGGGCGTCAGCGGGATCGAGCTCAGCCGCTTCACCGACCCAAGCTTGTCCGGCGGCGGGCCCGACCCAGTGCTGGCCTGCTGCTGCTGCAGACGCTGCACGGGAGGCACGGGCCCGGACTCCTTGGTCAGCTTGTACAGCATCTGGTCGTCGTCGCGGGCGTACGTGTCCTGCAGCGACGGGTAGCCGAACTGGTCGAGCGTCCGGCGCACGTTGAGCGGCGGGTCGAACCCCTGGTACTGCCAGATGACGCGGGCCTCGAGGGACTCGAGCTCGGCGATCTCCTTGGGCACGGGCCGCGCGCGACCATGGCTCATGCGCTTCTGCACGATGTAGCGCCGGCGCAGGACGTTGAGGTAGGTGTCGAAGTTGAGGTAGGGCAGGTACACATAGAGCAGGCGTGGGGAGCGTGGTTTGCTGACGGTGGTGCTGATACCGTCGGCTGATGGTTTGGGTGAGGGGACTGATCAGGGGTTTCGTTGTTATATTTTTCCTCTGTGGAGGTAAAGGCGATGAGGGTGTTCGTGTGTGAAGACTTACGAGGATCGCTGGGAATCACGTTACATGCTGGCTTTACAAAGGATGGCTGAGACCTCGAGTGCCGTCCTTGAACGTGTTTGGATACCCAGTGCTCGGTGTTAAAGAGCTTGGAGAAGTCGTGCCCCTGGCTCTCCCCGATCTTGTTGAAGATATCCTGTCCAACCTGTCAGTCATCTGCTCTGGCCGAGATCCTAGAGAGATCATTATACCTTGACCCAGAGCGGATTCGTGAATGGCAAATGTATCCACATGAACTTCCGCTGTGTCGGATCCGGCCTGGAAAAGCCGGCCGTCAGGTCCCTGAGCGCGGAACCCTTACTCAACCTCTCGGCCCGGACCTGTTGTTGGCTCCTCTCAGGTTCCTTGGGTTCGGTGGCAGGTCCAGATGCTCCGGTCGACTCCATCTCAGCCTCGGCTGCTTTGCGGTCAGACTTGGGCGATGTTTCTTCCAAGATGGGCTCAGACATGGTACTCGCCGTACCCTGGCTGGACCGGCTGGCTGGCCTGTCGAATCCGGGTGTGGAGAGCGGTGGTACAGTCAGCGACTGAACACGGCGCATGGCCTCGGCCGGAAGGGACCTCGAAGCCGTAGCTGGGGACGGCCTGGTAACCACAATGTCGGGCGAGGGCTGCGCCTCGGACCCCTCCGGTGGTGCCGAGTCCTCTGCGGTGCTGGGTTGGAACATCCTCTGCACATTCGTCCATATCCCCAGCCCTCTGTTACCTCTACTCCCCCCACTGATTTCCGCACCCTCCGTCGCGGCTCTCGTGCGGCCAGCAGACAGGGACGCAAGAGCCCCACGCCGCTTGACCTTGGCCAGCCGCTCCTCCAGACACCTCTCGGGCCCCTTCTGCATGAAGTCGGCCAGGTGGTATTTCGCAAAGTACAGCCGCACGGCCGTCTCGGCGTCGTCGGCGTCCGGGTCGTCGTAGAAGCCGATGAGCTCGACCTTGACGTGCTCGGGCAGCCGCAGCGGCGTGTGCACGTACATGGCGCTCAGCTCCTCGGCCCTGCGCACGGCGGCCGCCAGGCGGCGCAGGTACGAGCGCATGGTGCGCGGGTTGCCCGGGCCGAACGAGGCGCAGTGCGCGTGGTCGCTGTCGAGCGAGTAGACCTGCTCCTGGCGCACGCCGACGAGGCCCGACTTTATCGAGCACAGCGGCGCGCTGAACTGCACCTCGCTGGCGGCGGCGGCGGTGGCGGCGGCGTAGGCGCCCGACCCGGACCCCGACAGCTGCGAGTCGATGGTCTCGTAGAAGGTCCAGATCTGCAGCTCGCTGGCGATGTCGCAGAACTCGTCGTGCAGCTTCTGGAGCTGCAGATTGCCGAGCTTGAGCTCGTGGGCGAGTGAGTGCGGCAGGGGGTGCTGCAAGCGCATTATCTCCTGGATGCTCTGGCTCAGGATCTTCATGGAGAGGTAGCTGGAGCCGCGGTGGGGGGTGGCGAAGAAGGTGACTCCGTGGCAGTTGTACAGGATGCTCCGGTATGCATCGTCCTTTGACGATTTTAGAAGCGCCTGCTTGACCACGAGCCCACCCACACTATGGGCAATGAACAACAGAGGCCGAGAGACATTCTGACCTCACAATAAGCAACCACTTTGATAACAAGTCTACTCGTTCAGATTTGCTCACCAATCCTTCCCGACTCTTGAGCACCTGGTCCAGCAAGTCACCCGCCAGCGACGCAATGTCCATCCCGTCACGCAGCTCCCGATGCCGATACAGCATCACCCGCGCGGTACTGACATACTTGCGTATGCCCTGCCGCACCCAGAGCTGGCCCGCCCTCGGCAGGTGCCGGTTGATGGCCGGCGACAGTATCGCCTCGCCAGCGAGCTCTTTGATGGCGCCGCCGTTGTGCATCGGCATCTTCACGGCAGCAGCAGGGCCGTCGTCGCCGTCGCCGCCGTCGCCGTCCTCCTCCTCCTCCTCGCGGTCAAAGTACCCGTCCGGCAGGGGGTCCCGCGTCCAGGTCTCGACCGGGTCCGCCCCGGGGCAGGTCACGCAGACGACATCGACCTTCGTCTCGTTGTACCCGGTCCCGGAGCCCGCGACGTCGCCGTCGATGTGCGCGAAGCCCGGGGTCGGGTCCGCGCTGCCGTGCCGGGGGGGCTTGAGCCGCGCGTCGACCTCGGCCAGGTGCTCGGCCGTGGCGCGGACAAAGTCCGAGGTGCCGGAGACGTCCGAGTTCCTGGACCCGGCCTCCGGGTGAGTGTGCGCGCTGAGGGAGGGCCGGCCGCCGCTGCTACGGGGCCGGTCTAGGGAATGCGCTCTGGTGTCGCCGAGACGGGCGGCCGGCCCTTCGTCATGGCCTTGCTGGTGTGACGCCATTGCAAGTGCCCTTGGATGTGCTATGTTTGGAAGGCTCTCTCCTCAAGGGTACTACTTAAGCCATATGTGTGTTCACAAAGCCACATGAGAGATGCAACGCAAACGATCGTTGTAATTGGACGTGGTCATACAAAAGAAAAGAACCCGTAAATATGTTCCAAGTGAAGAAACTCGTGCTTCAGGACAAAGTTGAAGCACTCAACCGAACAATATAAAAGCCAAGCGCAAGAGCCGCGGCGACCCGCCGGTCAGCTTACCCTCTGTCTCGCGTCAAAGCCATCGCATCTCGGACATGGGATGGATGGATGAGCGTGGTGGTTTCGTGCAAGTGATGGTGTGGTGTGGTGGCACTGGCAACCCGCATCCCGCACAGTCGCTGCACATATTCATTTTCCAGGGTCCATCATTACCTTGAACGAAAGAGTCCCCATCTTTTCTCACGCCGATTCGTCTTTTCCAGCCCTGGTGTTGTGTTCTGGGTGGCTGCCTGTACGAGGCGAACGGACATGGGTGGTGAAATTACTCATCTCTCCAAGTTGGGATACGTAGGCTCGGCACTATGTGTGAAGAGAAGAATGGGAACGGACTGAGAAGCTGGAGCCAAGGTGCTGGGGACGGGATGACCCGCCGTTGGAACGACTCCATCCCCCTACGAGAGCTAAATTTGGCCCCATAGGGCGGGTGATGCGCTACCGACTTCCGCTAGGGGCTCGATGGAGCGACAGGCAGACTCGAGAAGGTCACATTGACGCCGGCGCACCCTTCTGCTGACAGGCATGCCCGAGTCATCTGAGCCACCCTCCAAGCTAGGTAGATCTGCAATATCAGGCTGCCAGCCGGTCAGCCGCTTTCAATACATGCATTGCCTTGGTGGAGACTGAGTTGATGAGGGCAGTAAGCTGCGGAAGGACGCATGAAGGCTCACTTCAACTCTCAGGAACTCCATCTGTGTTGGTGATAGTCCAAAGGAGGACCAAGTGTGGAAGAAAACGGAAATTTTGGATTTGCATACGACAATTCTCAAGCTGATGATTAGCCAAGTTGCCAAATTCCATTCCAGCTTGCCAGGCCTTTCCTGAATATCATCCTTGGATGCATCCGCAGAGTATCACGCATGTATTTCGCCCAAAATGACGAAATGTGAGACAGCTAAAACCATCTAATGCTCATACCCAGTAATGACATGTTGCTTGTTCTTCCAGACCCCTTTGGAAAGTACGAGTCTCAGATCTCTTGCTGTGTGTACCTTCGATCTGGACAGTTGTAGTTCTGTCAACCTATGCGACACGAAAGGCTCCCCATTTGGGAGTGTCCCCTACCCCTCAGGTGGCTGATCGCAGTAGCAATAGAGGATGTCGCATCTCAGCTTGGGTTAACACAATCCTATTCTTCGGTCCACTCCTTCGAAGATACTTCGTATGTGTGTTTTCAAACTGTGAGAAGTGTTGCCGTCGGTTGCCAAATGCCGAATGAATGGTATGGGTTGGTCGTTGTGAAGAAAAAAAAGATAGTAGAACACACTCTTGCACCGCAGTCCTTAACTTGCTTTTTTTTTGGCTGTTTACGTCGTGTTTCGATGATGGAAAAGGTAGAATAGAAACCAAAACCTTGCCATCTACTGAGGCGGCGGAGGAAACTCCTGACCGAGGTCAAGACTGTGCCAATCCCAGACATAGCCGAGATTTCCAAGCTCAAAGCTGGACAAGTCGGTGACTTCTGGTACCACATTGAGACCAAACATTTGGTTTGCCGAAAAGTCTTGTGTTGTCGGAAGATCTGGAACACCAGGCGCGAACATGGCTGTACCAGGGTGCATGGGAACGTGTTCGACCTCAGGCAGGACCATCGGTGGGAAAATACTCGTTTCCACAGCATCAACAGTAGTGGCCAGATCTCGGAGAACCTCTGGCTGTTGGTGAACCGGGTCACCCTCATCTTGAGGACCGGCAGTTGCCCGAAGCCGCTTCGCAGGCAGGTGGCGACCAAAGATCGCGCGTTCCTTCTGGCTAAGCGGCAAGTCGTTTGCCAGAGTTCTGAGCACTTTATAGGCAGTGTCGGCAGTCTCGGTGACAGTGCTGAGTTTATTGAGCGCATCCAGTGCCATTTTAATCGGCTCCACAAGCTCGTCGCGTCGAGGAAGCGTCCCATTATGATCGTGCTTGATGGCAGAGCACAACAAGGCTGCGGTGTCAAATAAAGAGAAGAAAGAGAAGTGAAACTTCGCATCATTGGGGTAAATATCCGTGAAGAGCTGCTGCGCAGCGGCAACAAGCTTCAGGGCGGCATCGACCCCCTTGGCCCGGATGTTGCGCTCGAGGCTCGAGCCATTGCGGGGAACAGACTTGATGATATGTGGTTTGAGTGGCACAACGATCATGGTGAAGGTGATGGCGTGGAAATACGGTCGTGCCACGGGCAGCCACGGGTGAGATGCATCCCATCTCGTGTCGGGGTTCTCGGTGCGAAGGGATGGAGGGAATGTGGTTATCCACTCCTGAATTGTGTTCGACAACGTTGCAGCAAGATCTGCAGGGAGCGGCAAGTTCAGAACTCCAAAGTTCTTGTCGATCAGCTTGATTAACTGACACTGGAGAAGGATATGAGTGAAAGGAGTCGAAGGCCTAGCTACAGCGAGAGAGCCATCTGCAGGCGGTTCTAGTTCGTCTGCGTCCAGGCGGGGGAGCTCGAATGTGCAGTTGGCAAAATTGATAATCAATGGACGGCAAAGAACTAGCGACATCTCCCTGCACGATGATGAGCATTCATATGACCAGGAATAAACTTGGTCAACACTTACCAGTCCCACATGTACAAAAGGCTCCAGAGGCGCTTCCGCATGTCGATATCAAATTCGCTCAAGCCGCGAGGGTGCGAGTTCTTGTGAATACCTCCAGCCCAGTCAGCTCATAAGTCTACCAAGACGTGGTATCGGGGAGCGGCACATATACTTACCAAGTTCCTGTGCTTCACGAATGGCAGCACTCAGGACATGCCACGCCTCGATGAAGAGGGCTTCTGACTTGCACCAGAATGCTGTCAGAAGTTTCTGCACAACAAGAGTCATGCCTCCCCGACCCGGTGAGATTGTAGCACTCAGTCTTTTCGCAGCTTTTGCGAATCTCTGGTTGAGGACCGAGGCATTGACCCCAAGCTCGGGCTCGACCCTATCCCGCAGGTCGGATTTGAGAAACTGGCAGGAACAAGCGCAAGTGAGCAAGATCAAAGAAGTGAGCTCGGGTGTCAGGGGCTTGTTGGCCGCACGGTCACTCCACCAGTCGCTATACTGTTTTGAGAACTGAGGAGGGTACAGGATATAGTAGTAGTAGTTCGCTCTGCTGAGGAAGTTCTGCACAAGAAGATCTAGAATGGCCTTAGCAGGGCTAGCAGTACGGCTGCATTCGAGTATTGATCCATACCGGTATAGTACCTGTTGGGCATGACCTTGAGGGCTTCATCAATCTCTTCCGATTGTCCCTGGGAATCATCCGAACTGGCTCGTGTGACCTTGCTCCATGTTAGCAAATGCTGCCGGCTATGGCAGTGGTGGGCAGGCATACGCGAGTGACTGGGCCCAACTTTGGGTCGTTATATTCATGATCGATTCCGAACCCCATAACTCTTACTACATCGCTGGCATCGATGTCCCGGGCTTCAGGCATCGGCCCTAGGTTCTCCTCACTATCATCACCTCGACGCTTCCTAGACTCCCTGAGGGAGGAAACGATCAGAAGACAGATATCATTATGGAGTTGTGCCCTTACTGAAGAGATGGATCACTGGACGGCGATTCGCTGTCTGATTTGGATTTTCTGGCAACGAATTGACAGAGTTGCGGTACTTTTCTGGCCTGGCAGTGGTTGCAAGGCCACTCGCGGTTACACTGGAGAGGAGTCAATAGACAAAAAATGAGATCGGGAAATGGCCAGTACCTTTTGCTTTCGCCGCTGGCATTCAAGACAGGCCGTGAAGGAGCGGCCGCCGCCTTTGCCTTTGTCTGTTCCGGGAGCCATACTAGATTGTTCTGCTGTTGTGGCCTGGAATCACAGGCTGGGGAAGAGATGAAAGCCAGAGCAGAATCTGGCCAGCCTGAGAAGCCCGAGAAGAATCCAGTTGGCGTCGAAATGGGATGTGGTCGCACAATACGAGATCCCAATGAAGCGCCAGAAATGCTGTGACTAATTCCAGCACTAATGCGCTGGCCAAGGCCCGGTTGGGACGACCGAAAGCATAGCGACCTGCCCCTAAAATGCAGCTCTCGAACGGTTCGACCACCAGTGAGAGTACCCCTGTTGGTCGTTGCTGAGTGTGAAGCCAGCCTGCTGTTTTGCCCTGGCCGTCTTACCCGCTAGGCAAGGGTTCATGGCTTTCAGGATCGAGTCGATCAAGGGATATCAACACCGCCTCGGTCAGCTGCTCTGCGAGTTGCTCTAGGGGAGCATCAATGTCTCTTCCGCAGCGAATCGCAGCTGCAGCTCGGGACAGCCCTGCATACACGGAGGTATTGGCAGACCGCTGCGGAGGACTGTTGAGCTGGTGCTGGGTAACACAGGCGGTCCAGGTTGTTGCCATAGTTCCATGGTGGGCTGTTGAGACCTGCCATTCTTGTCTCAGTGCAAGATGCTCGGAGGCTTGTCAGACCGCCTCTTTTGTCTCGGGTCAAGTTCATCGGGAATGACAATGACTTCAACCCTTGGTTGTTTTGGAACCCGGTCTGGTGTCGAGATGAGCATGCCACACCCATAGAGACAGACCAGCCACTTGGCTCTCAGGACGGTTTCCACTTCTCCCACGTAAGAAGCAAGAAGAACAGTCGATCTTGACTTCGCCTTGGCGAGGTGTGAAAGCATGGCGCCTCGCAGGTGTGCTTTTCAGGTGTCCAGCTTCGCTCCGCTCTTTGTGACGCCTCGTTTCGGTCATTGGCGGCATCTCCTCGCCAATCCACTGCGAAAGGTCCGAAAAGCACCTGTGCAGGAGCCACTAGGCACATGGTAGGTTGCTCGGTAACTTTCGATGACCGGTCTGCATGGATGCAGTCCGTCAACGGACGAACACTTGATGAACAGCGCTCGAACTGCAGAGGTCGGACCCGATGTCCTGTGGAAACGGAGGTAGGTAGCTGATGTAAACCAAGCAAACGCTGCCGCCCACCCATTGGACCGTCCAGGACTTTCCACCAGGGCAGTCTTGGACGGCGTGAATAAGACTCTGGAGGGGTTAGAGTAACTTAATGAGCCTCACCTTGGGCGTGGTGGTGAGTGCATGCCACACCTACTCTTCGGTGCCCAGGATTTCCAAAAACAACCCAAAGTTGACAACATTCAGTCTCTCTCTTATTCAGAGGGGAAGCGACGTCTAATATACCTGCTCCATAAGACCAAGACTTGGCCCCTTTCTCGCCTAGCTATTCGACTGCCGCAATTGAAAATGGCCTGATTATGCTCATTATTGGTTAAGCGCGACCCCGAATTTTGTCGGAAAGTGGTAAGTGCTGGATTACAAGCGAGGGACGGCAAGAACGACGCCGTTTGGGATCCAGGCAACCGCCGCTCTCAGCCATGCCGACTTTTCTCGGTCTACAAGCAATCATGTCCTCTCACCTTGGAACCCAAAGAAAGATCAAGAGCTCCAAATCGTACGATGTCTCTGCGATAGTCGAATCATTGCTGTATGCCTGGACGCGCTGCAGTGTTCCTGTGCGACATGGAAGTTGGGCTATGTTGCGCAAACTGCTTGGGCCCGTACGCCACTGGGACGACGATCGCAGGGAACAAGACTGGATAGTTGAACAGGCCAACGTCGGCAAACAACACCGTCCATGCTGCTCTTCGATGTTTGTGAAAAGAGATCTCACCTGGCCTAACTAGGTTCACAACGTGGATCTAGACTCGTCCCCTCTTACTTGAGGATTTTCAACATCTTCCTGGCGTCCAGCTTCATGATCCGCGCACCCTTGCACAGGTGTCTAACTGTGCACGGGGCTGATGTGTTGACAGCTTGTGGTACCTGTACTCGGCAAAGGGCTGGGGAAGACGGGAAGAACACATGGCCTGCACGCGGTCCTTATCATTAGCTGTATTGTCAACCAAAGCGCTCTGGTCATTCGGGATACAACCAGCCGCCGTCCAGAATGGGATGTGCCGAGACCATCCCATGCAGCAGCACCGAAGGCGCCCAGCAAACTTCACCCACATCTCCATTCCTCGATATTAACCACAAACAGCCGGAAGGAAGGACCAATGGAGCCCTTTCAACATTTCCATCACTCGCAGCGCAAATATGGGTTGGGTTCCCTGGGTTTTTTCGTAGAGATGGCATCGACCTCAACTCTATTCTCACGACTTTCGGGCATCGTTTTGGAGCCATGGAAGAAGCTCGATAGACCCAAGTATCGTGATGTTTCTGCATAGAGTAGCTCGCAGAGGTTGTGCTAAGACATGCTGTCCATGTCGCTGCCCAGACCTTTCTTAAGACGAGGCCGTGGACTGTTTCCTAAAATGGCGCGCATGCTCATCGTTCTGGGCATGACCATCGTCGTCTCGACTGCCCTGGCGCAGCTCTTCGAATGCCCGGACTACACGCAGTATGCTCGCAGGCCGCATGAGCCGGTGTCAAAGGGAAAGCTGAAACTTCCATACCAGAGGCCGGCTCCCGCATGTCGCAAGTTCAACCTCACCGAGGTCGAAACCACGATCGAGGATATGAGGGATGTCGTGAAAGATCCAGATTTGTTTCGGCTCTTCGAGAACTGCTTCCCAAATACACTCGACACGGCCATCACCTGGAAAGGATTGGCCAGTGATTCGAAGGATGAGGAGGTGAGTTGGCTTCTGCCCCAGGGGGGATAGTCTTCGTGGCAGCAGAAACGACTAACATGCCCGACAAGCTCACCTTCATCACCACTGGCGACATCAATGCCATGTGGCTCAGAGACAGCGCAAATCAATTGCAAAGCTACAAATCACTCCTCAAGCCGAATTCGTCTCGGAGCTCGCTGGCATCGCTATTTCGAGGAGCAATCAACTTGCATGCTAGATACGTAAAAGGAGCACCTTTCTGCAATGCCTTTCAAGCCCCAATCGAGTCCAACCTCACCGTCGAAAACAACCTTTCAAGTTCCGGCGACTTCATTGACCCTTATTTCCCAGTCAATCTGGTGTTCGAGTGCAAATATGAGCTCGACTCTCTTGCGGCATTCCTACAACTCTCTTACGACTACTTCATCGCGACAGGTGATAAGGCCTTCTTTGGCAAACACGACTGGGTGGCCGCCGTGGAGACATTGCTCAACACAACGACCGACCTGCAGACTGGTACATACGGAGCGGACGGCACGGTTATCAAGGCTCCGTATCGTTTCCAGCGACAGACTTCAGTTGCTTCCGAGACGTTGCCAAATGCTGGCGAGGGGAATCCTGTCAAGAACGGCACCGGTCTGGTGAGGAGCGCATTCCGGCCGTCAGACGACGCATGCATCTATCAGCTGTTTATACCCGCAAACATGCAGTTTGCTCGCTATCTGCGAGACTGCGCTGAGATCATGCGGGCCTTTGACCAGCAACTCAGTCGGCGCATGACGGGTTTCGCAGACAATGTGCGCAGAGGCATTGAAAAGTATGGGAAGACAGTCCATCCTGACTACGGCACCGTATACGCGTACGAAGTCGATGGGTTTGGGTCGCATAGTATGATGGTCAGTGGACTCGAATAACGGGCAAAGGTGACTGCGTGAGTGCTGATAAGAAAATACCGTCAGGACGACGCCAACATTCCCAGCCTACTCAGCGCACCCATGCTGGGGTATCTCGACAAGAAGGACGAGATATATCAGAACACAAGGAAGTTTGTTCTGAGCCACGACAATCCCTACTTTATGCATGGGCCTGTAATGAACTCGTAAGTGACACAAGAGCCACACGGGAACGGGAAATGCTGATATCCCGTGATAGCACTGGCGGACCGCATATAGGACCTGGCATGGCTTGGCCCATGTCCCTGATTGTGCAGATTATGACCACTGATGATGATGCTGAGATCATAGATGCCTTGGGCCAACTGGTAGCCTCGACGGATGGGCTTGGCCTGATGCATGAGTCCATCAGTTCCCATAACCAAAAGATCTGGACCAGGCAATGGTGTGTGGTCCCCAAGATTCTTCTCGAGACGAAAGACTGACAATTCTTCAGGTTTGCGTGGACCAATGGCCTCTTTGGCCAGATGATGCTAGATCTCAAAGAGAGGAAACCCCATCTGCTTGTAAGAAGCTTCCAATAGACAGACAGAAGCATTCATCACGTCACTATCCTCCAATGTAGTTAGCAGATCACTGGTACAGCATGGAAGAGGTTCAGCTGTCATAATTCAACAAAATAAGAAAAAGCAAGGGTGGAATATCCTCTTATGCCCCGCAAACCGGGGCACCAGATGCTCAAGATGCATTCAGCCGAAAGGCAGGATACAAGATAAATCTCCATTCATCAAGAACAGTCGACGAATGGGGAGTTAGCCACCCTCATCGCACGGGACTCAGGAGGACAAGGTGCAGCAAGAATTTCTCCGCGTTCGTGGGGTAGCAACTGCGACACTTTATGTCCGCCTGTGGCATGGCCAGGTCTGAGACCCCCTTGCAAGCGCTGTTCTGAATCCTTGCCGTTATTGCCTTGGCATCGGCGTTTCTCAGACACACCGGACCTTATCCACACACGTGTTCGCTTCTGATCGAGGCTGACTATGTCTCTTTGCGTGCCATTGATCTGAATTGTGTTTTTGCTTCAATGTTTTGACGATCTGCATGATTTGGCGCTGCATGAAATTGTCTTGTCTTGTTGCAGCGACAGTTTGTTCTTTGGGAAGTATGCCATAGACACACCTCCACGTTTTGGTGTAGGCGCTCGGTCAGATCCACTCGCAGATCTGTAACGACCTCCCTGGCTTGAGCATTTGACGACGAGACTGGCCTAATAAAGGTCGGTGACAAAGACGTTCAAGTCTGCATTCGACTCCGATCTCGCCATTTTGAGGAGTTGCAGACATATCGAGACACTATGAGCTGGGCAGCAAAGGCAAAATCCTATGGCTACAGGCCGAGGATAGCGCCTATCCACTTACACGGCGGCATGCCCCGACCCAGTCGCGTGCTCCTCATCATCTTGGTCTTTGTGTGTGTAATCACATTTCTTCCGCGTCCCGGAGGCAGTGGCTTCTTCGGCGGCCGCTTCTCTCCGGGCCGTCCCGGCGCGCAACGGGGCAGACAAGGCGACATTTTGAGATTCGTTGACCCTCTGATCGGGACGACTAACGGAGGTATGTGACACCGAACTTAATGAGCCTTTCGTGTGCACCGAATCTAATCTAGATCCGCAGGCCATGTCTTCCCGGGTGCTACACTGCCATATGGTATGTCTTACCATTGAGGTCATCCTCGAAACACATGGCTCGCTGACACACAAGCCCTTCCTCAGGCATGGCCAAGGCCGTCGCGGACACCCACAGCCACGCAGAGAACGCTGCGGGCTTCGTCTCGGACGACAACGGGGTCATCGGCTTCTCGCACATGCACGACTCGGGCACGGGCGGCAACCCTTCCCTGGGCAACTTCCCGCTCTTTGTGCACCCGGGCTGCCCCAGCGACAACGTGACGCGGTGCCAGTACACGACCATGTCGCGCCTGGTCGCGCGCGTCAACGGCTCCGCCACCGCGCGGCCGGGCTATTTCGCCATCGGGCTCAACAACTCGGTCGCCGCCGAGATGACGGCCTCGGAGCACACGGCGCTCTACCGCTTCTCCTTCCCCCGCGCCAACACGGCCCTCAACGCCGACGGCGTCGAGGTCCCGCTGAGCCCCCTGGTGCTCGTCGACCTCAACGACCTCGGCTCGACGCGCAGCTGGGGCGGCATCCAGGTCTACCCGGAGTCGGGCCGCATCATCGGCGACGGCCGCTTCACGCCGTCCTTTGGCGTCGGCAACTACGAGGCCTACTTTTGCGCCGACTTCCGCGGCGCCGACGTCCGCCGCCGCGGCACGTACTCGGGCACCGAGGCGACCGAGGACGAGCTCGCGCTCAACGGCGTCGGCTCCGGCTGGGGCATCTCCGGGTCGGCGGGCGCCTGGATCCAGTTCCAGAGGCCCGCCGACTACCTGCTGGCGCGCGTGGGCGTGTCCTTCATGTCGACCGACCAGGCGTGCGCCAACGCGGAGCGGGAGGTGCCCGATTTTGGGTTCGACCGGCTTGTGAAAGAGGCGGAGGATCAGTGGAGGGAGAAGCTATCTGTCATCGAGGTTGATGCCAAGGGGGTCAGTGAGGAGTTGCAGACGACGTTTTGGTCCGGCCTGTACCGTGCGCTGCTGTCGCCTCAGAACTACACGGGGGAGAACCCGCTGTGGAAGTCCGACGAGCCGTACTTTGACTCGTGAGTTTGTTGGTCTTGGGCGATATTGAATGTTGTGTGCTGATCGCCAGGTCAGGTTCTACTGCATCTGGGATTCATTCAGAGCACAGCACCCCCTGCTCACCATCATCGACCCTGCCGCTCAGACAGACATGATCCGCGCGTTGATTGACATTTATCGGCATGAAGGTATGGCCCCTACTTGGCAGACATGGATGCCATGACTGGTGCTGAATATAATAAACAGGCAAGCTACCGGACTGCAGAATGAGCTTCTGCAAAGGCTATTCACAGGTAACAATCCCCAAAACCGCCTCTTCCTCTCCCAAACCTTGTCGCATGACCACTTACACAACTCTCCAGGGCGGATCCAACGCCGACATCGTCCTCGCAGACGCCTTCGTCAAGAACTTGACCGAGGGCATCGACTGGAAGACGGCGTACGAGGCCGTCGTGTCGGACGCAGAGGTCGAGCCGGGCAACTGGGGCACCTCCGGGCGCGGCAACCTGGTCAGCTACCACAGCCTCGGCTACATCCCCTGGGACGACGTCGACACCAACGGCACGGGCCCGCACAGCCGCACCATCTCGCGCCTCGTCGAGTACGCCTACGACGACTTCGCCATCAGCCTCATGGCCGAGGGCCTGGGCCGCGCCGCCGACGCCGACAAGTACCGCGCGCGGGGCGCCAACTGGCGCAACGTCTGGAACCCGGCGCAGCGCGACGTCTACCGCGACGCCGACACGCAGGACGTCGTGGGCACCGAGTTCACGGGCTTCATGCAGCCGCGGCTGGTCAACGGGTCCTTCCGGTACCACAACACGCGGCTGTGCTCGCCCGTCAACAACTTCCACTCGTGCTACTACGACACGAGCCACGACACGTACGAGGGCAGCCCCTGGCTCTACAGCTTCTTCGTGCCGCAGGACATGCGCGGGCTCGTGGCGGCCATGGGCGGGCCCGACACCTTCGTCCGGCGCCTCGACTTCTTCCACCGGTCCGGCATCGCCTACATGGGCAACGAGCCCACCTTCCTGCCCGTCTTCCAGTTCCACTACGGCGGCCGCCCGGGCATGAGCAGCTACTGGGCGCACGAGTACATCCCGAGCCTGTTCAACGCGAGCGTCAACGGCATCCCGGGCAACGACGACTGCGCCATGGGCGCCTTCTCGGCCATGGCGCTCATGGGCTTCTTCCCCGTCGCCGGGCAGGACGTGTACCTGCTGACGCCGCCCTTCTTCCGCGAGGTGAGCATCCGGGCCAAGCTCGGCGGCGGCAGGGCCGTGATCCGCGTGGCCAACTTTGACCCCACGTACGCGGCCAAGTACATCCAGAGCGCGACGCTCAACGGCAAGCCCTACACCAAGAGCTGGATCGGGCACGACTTCTTCCTGAGGGGCGGGGTGCTGGAGTTCAAGGTCGGCACCAAGGAGGGCAGCTGGGGGACGGCGGAGGAAGACTTGCCGCCTAGTTTCTATCCGCTTCTAAGCCAGACGACATGAGTAGATGGAAGAGGGGAGCCCAGTGCAAATATATCATTCATATTTTTCAGAAAACAAAGCTGTTCGATAAACAATTGATGAACACTGAGAGACCAGGCATTTTCTTCACTACCACTAGTCACATCTAGCTCAGCATGGAGGCCATCCTCGAAATCACTCCTCGTCCGAGTCTGAATCGTCACCAGGGTCGGGCATAACAACCTTGTTCAAATGTGTGACCTGGCGGAACATTAGAGAGAATTGACAGGGAGTGCAAGAATTGGCAGCAAACTTACAAAACCAACCATGGCACCGATGATCTCGGAGACTTTGTCCAAACTATCCTCATCGGTAAAGATGGAATCGGGCACCTTTTTGCCAAAAGTAAAGTTTCTCAGCTTGAGCAGCTCGATATCCCGATGCTCGGCAGGGAAGCCCTGTACACACATTAGCAATCGAGGCACGGCATTTTTGAGCGTTTTACCCAGACGCAGACAGGAATGCTAACCTTGGGTTTCGTCTTGAGCGCCGACTCCTTGTTGGACTCGGTGAACGCCTTGATCACAGACTTCTCGTCGTTCTTGGCCTTTGGCAAGAACGTGCGGCGGAAGTTGTCGTCCATGAGTGCACGGCGCCATCTCTGCGGTCGTTCATCGATGCTCGCACGCAGCTTGTGCAGCTGGCCGGCATCTGGATGCCAGAGGCCCCCACCGATAAAAGACTTGCCAGGCTCGCAGTGCACGTAGTAGCATGCATAGGGCCCCTTCCGCCCTGTCCGAGACCAGGCTGCCGAATAGTGCGCCTGCATAGAGTCAGCCAAACCACCCCTGATATGAATGGCGGGGGGGGGGTTCTCACAGACCTTGTATGGGGTGGGATCCTTGCTGAACCGAATGTCTCTGTAGATCCGGAAGATGACGTCTTTGACTGGAAGTTCGGGGACGGTCTCATCAGCCTCGATGATCTTTTCTGTCAGAGCCTCGACATATGAGTTCCAGTCGGTCAAGGATCGTCGGTATTCTTTATCGTTGGCTAAGGTCTGTCAGCTGCGTGCTTATATCGCAAGTTCAATGATCCAAGAAGTCCATACACTTGAGCCAAGATCTCAGATTGTTAGCTCTCAGGTCTCTGAGAAAGAGCAGCGTGTTCTTGTGTATCCTCCCATCCTCGTAGTCGACACCATCCAGGTCTCTCAGCTGCTTATGCGGTATGAAGGTCACCTGAGGACCATCATCATCGCCGTCCTCGTCCTCGTCCTCGTCCTCAACGTCACCATTACTGACTTGGGATTTTCTCTTCTTCTTGATCTTCACTTCTTGTTCCTCCTGTGCACTGTGGTACTCATCCGATTCTGATTCTTCTCCTCCATTGTCATCTGACTCTTCGTCTTGATAGGCGTCCTCTTCAGACTCCTCGACCTTGGCACGTTTGACGGCAGATGTGCGGCGGCTGCCGCCTGACTTGATGCGCTTCGGTGTGTGGTAGGTCTGGTCATCGCCAAGCTCATCATCCGAATCGGCCTCAAAGTATACGCTCTTCTTGCCCGAAGAGCTAATTCGCCCGGACCGCCTGCGGCCCGAGGTTTCGGGTGTCGCGGGAGCCTGACGCTTCTTTGGAGGCATGGTCAAGTCAAGGCTTGCGACGACTAAATGGAACGAGCAGAAGAGATAGTAATTGCAACCACGAACAATTTGTTTTTAACTCGAGATATATCCAATTGTACCGGACAGTGCGCTTTGATGGCTCGCCTTCTGGGAGCTGAACAAAGACAAGTCGCGGAATGAGAGTGACGCAATGGACGGTCTTGACGCGATGGGATCTTCCATCCACGACGCGCGGTCACGGGACATCCATCAAAAGCCCCCTGCCGGCGGCGAAATTAGCCCGCGCTGACAGCATCCTAGAGCCGACATTTCAATCTTTCAATGTTATTAGCTGTCAGCTAGAAGAACAACGTTTAGAGCCTTATCAGTAACGTCCCCGGCAAGGGCTACGAGGCACTCCTCAGTGGCACCTCTGCCATCATTCAACCTGCATAACTGGAAGTGGACAGGCATTCCTCCGAGCCCTCAAGTCCAGAGTCGTTGTACGACTGCTGGAGTTGGGAACGGGCCTGGTCGACCACGCTTCAAGACAAAATTGTTCTGCCTAAAGCTATTGCTGCATCGGCATCCTCGGATTAGACCCTCATGACATAAGAGTAGAGAACAGAGGGGTTGGAAAGCTGTAAGGGCGGGGTGGTGGAACTGCGCTTGGAAACAGCCATCCCTCCCGGGCGTCTCGAGGCCGGGTTGCTTCCTGAAGCTCGAGATGTTTGCTTCTCGGAAGCTCCCGCCGTCGATGCGATAATTGTATATCGGATCAATGGAATGTGTCGTTATTTCTCAGCTCTACGGAAGCCTCGTGACGCAGCTATCGAAACGTTTCAACCTGTTCGCGAGTCCTGTCCACCATACAGATATCCTGGAGCTAAGAAGTTGACAGGTAGATACCTACATAGGTAGCCAGAGTTGAACTGCAACGTCAAATACGAATAATCAACCAGATCTAAGTCCGAGTTGGGAATGCTAGTTTTGCGATATTTTAGCCTTTCAACTAAGAGAATCGCCCACGTTACACTTCAAAGTTTCTCCAATGAATAGTAGGAAAAGCGGCTCGAGGCTCGCTTTCGTGCTCCTTTCTGAGATGGTGAGGCCCCATCACACGTTACAGTTCCCCATCCATCCTAACGGCTTCAGCTCTTCCACGCGATGACAGCCGGGTGGACGAACCCCGCAATTGCCCTCACCCCGGCCGATCTCGTACTCGACCTCATAAATCAAGACCTGCTCTTTCAATTCCCAATAGGCCTTCATTCCATCATCTATACCCTTCCATAGCAAAAACAAACAGAAACAATGCCCACCCCGCAAGAAATCAAATCCTCCCTCCACAGGGACGGCTTCGTCGTCATCCCCTCCGTCCTCTCCGAGTCGGAGCTCTCGGCCCTCCGCGCCGCCGCCACCCGGACCACCGCCCGCGCCCGCTCCGGCGCCTGGCCCCACATCCGCACCCTGGGCAAGCAGTTCCCGCCCTGGTCCGCCGCCGACATCCACAAGGGCATATGGGGCGTGCAGCACCTGCTGCACCCGGACCTGCCGCCCGACGACGCGGCCGTCTTCACGCGCAGCTACTTCCACCCGCGCATCCTCGACACGGCGGCCCTGCTCATCGACGGCGGCGGTGACGGCGGCGGCGAGGAAGGAGGAGAAGGAGGCGGAGGAGGCGACCAGCTGGTCATGGAGCTGTACAACATGCTCGTCCGCCCGGACGCCGACTACGAGCTGCGCTGGCACCGCGACGACGTCCCGCCCGAGGCCACGGCCGAGCAGGAGATGAGCCGCCTCGGCCGGCCCGCCTGGCACGCGCAGTGGAACCTGGCCCTGTGGGACGACGAGTCCCTCGTCGTCGTTCCCGGCTCGCACCTGCGGGCCCGCACCGACGCCGAGCGCGCCGCCGACCCCTTCGCCAGGGAGCTCCCCGGCCAGCTCGTCGTCAGGCTGCGGCCCGGCGACGTGGCCTTCTACAACAACAACATCCTGCACCGGGGCGTGTACGACTCGGCCAGGGAGCGCATGACGCTGCACGGGTCCGTGGGCCACGCCGGGGGCAGCAAGCTGCGGGCGCGCAACGTGCTGCAGCACGGCGTCGGGGAGTGGGTCGAGCGGTGCGACTTTTCGGTGCTGGAGGACGGGGCGCAGAGGGCGAGGGCCGAGGGCATGAGGCAGAGGCTGATCAAGCTGGGGAGGGAGAGCGGGGATGTTGGCTATTCTCTGAAGGACTGACTGACGTGGATGGCTCGAACAAAGTTGCAGAAAGACTGCAGGCAGCTTTAGCTTTGTTCTAGGCGATTTATATTTGTATATACATTTATACATTTTTCAATCTGTCCTACGATACCGGAAGTGATCTTTCAAGTGACGATAGCTCCTCCGGACCGGCTGAATTCATAGCAGCGTGCCGACCTGCTTATCCGCTGAGGAACAGCGCAATGGTGTCCGGGTAGACGTTGATGTTGTCCTGCCAGTAGGCAAGCTGCCTTCCGTCCCTGTTGATCATGCTCAGGGAGCCGATCGTGTTGAGGTTGTAGATGTTGACATTGCTCAGAGAGCCCTCGAGGGAGATGATGCGAGCTTGGCAGTTCTCGCCAGCTTTCACCGTAGAGCAGTCTATATTGCGTCAGCGCCCTGTGCTCGAAAATGTCACTTCCGGCGGTTACAACGTACTCGTACTATAGTTGTTAAAGAATGAGTAATGTCCTGCACCGTACGCAAGGATGTTCTGCGAGTTGATGATCCGCAGACCCCAAGCCATGGCGCAGGTGCCCGAGACACCAGCACAAGAGGCGCTGAAGTCGGGGTCGTTCAAGGCAGAGTTGACGGGGAACGGGGTTGTGGCCAAGGGGCTGGGTTGGTAGTATCTGGTCATGCTGTTAGCTTCTTGCTGTATACCAACTTCCTCACGAGCCATAAACCTACGGCGTCTCAGTCTGCAGCTGGGAAGCAAAAATGTTCTTGGTGCCGGAGAACTGGTACTGGTAGAGCACATTATGCTCCGCCGCCGTACCCACCAGCCAGAAGGTGCCGACCGTGGACTCGATATCTAAAAGACACAAGTGATTAGTTATGCCCGCTCGTTATGCAAAAGGGGACCCTGCCCTATATCGCCTATCGCCGGGTGGGGGGGAACACTCACACAGCCCGCGGCCCGAGAAGATGGTGATCTGCGTGTTGGACTGGTCCTCCATGTCGTGGTCCGCCGTCCACAGCCAGTTGTTCTCCATGTACAGGCCCGTCGCCGCGCCGGTGACGTGCATGAGCATGTACGCGCCGATGCAGTTGCCGTTGACGGCGCTGCTGCCCGGCTGCTTGAGGCACTGCGCCACCTGCAGGTCGCTGCCCCGGAACCCGCCGACCCGCGTGTGCACATCCCACATGCCGCTCGGCGCGCCGCCCGTCGTAGCCAGGTTCCACTCGATGAGCGTGGCGCCGGCCTGCGCGCCCTGCGTGCCGACGACAAAGTCCGACAGCTCGACGTAGCCCGCCTGGCCCGAGGAGCTGCCGACGCGGACGACGGCCCGCGGGCTGTTCATGTCGGCGAAGGCGCCGCCGCTCGACATGATGACCGGGTACGTCTCGCCGACGATCCTGGCCCCCGGCGGGACCGTGATGGTCGATGTCACCCGGTAGATGCCGTAGTCGAGGTAGAGCACCTGGCCGGCCGAGGCGGCCGCGTTGATGGCGGACTGCAGGGCGGCGGTGTCGTCCGTGCTGCCGTCGCCGCGGGCGCCGGACGAGCGGGCGCTCACGAAGGAGGAGGCCGGGAGCGATTCGTACTGCGGCTTGGACCGCGTGTAGTACCTGTTCCCGCTGAGCAGCGCGGCCGGCCTCGAGTTGCCGGCGATGTTGCCCTGGAAGGTCTGGGGCCCGCTGGGGATGTACTGGTGCCCTTCGCCCCAGGCGTTGATGGTCGTGCTGCCGGAGCTGCCCGCGAGAGCCGTTCCGCTGGGGCCCTTGACCATGACGGGCACGTTGTTGAGGGACAGGTTCTCGAGGATGACGCTTCCTGCGGTAGCCGGGCTGGCAGACGGGGTCCAGGCCGTGAGCACGCCGACGGGGACGTTGGTGAGGGTGCTGTCGATCAGAGTCAGTGAGCCGGTCTTCTGGTCCGAGGATCCGCCGGCCGAGATGTCGATGCCGACGCCGCAGTCCGTAATGCTGAGGCCCATGTATGTCCAGCCCCAGTCCCATAGTTGGATGATGGCTTTTGTAAGGCAGGTAGGTGAGTAACTTTTCTCGTTTCAGCTGGCACTGGAACGACGTACCGGTCTTGCAGTTTCTGAACGTCAGGTTTCTCATCGTGTATTGCTGGTTGCCCATGGAGGCACCCGTGGCACCTCCGATGAAGGTCAGGTCAGACAAAAAGCCACCACTTCCACCTAGCAAAGGTCAGTCATCGCAGTACAATTCTAGTAAAATGCGCTCGAGTACTCTGAAGTGCGGTGTTAGTCGTGACATCACAGTTTTGTAGGGTCAGCCAGCAGCCATACCACTTTCAATGAACAAGCCGACGTGAACAACGTCCGAGGAAGTTGGCATGTTGAACACGATGTTCTGCAGACTGGTGGCTTGGGATGTCGGCCAATGCATGCCCGTAGCTGCAGTAGCGGGCGCAATGTTGGTCGTGTCCAAGATCAGGTTCCGGACTTGTCGATAGAAGACATTGGTCGAGATCCAGTTCAAATCAGATGTGTAGTATGGGTTTCCGTCGATGAGGCCGAACCCTGAGAAGCCAGCTGTGGCCTTCAAGGTGGGAGGGTTGTTTGCATCGCCGATGATCTGGGTGAAGTAGGCGGGCAGGATGGAAGACGAGATCACATATGTCCCGGCCGGGAGGTAGACGACAGCTGGAGTGGTGGTGGACGAAGCCTGGTTACAGTCAGGTCGAGTCTCTCTCAGGAGATAGCAGAAAGAAATGTCGGCTTACGCAGCCCTTTCCACATCGGTTCCCATCATTGATAGCCGCATTGATGGCGGCGGTATCATCGGTGACACCATCACCTAGCTTGAGGTCAAACAACGTTCCAGTCATATGATATAGATGTTAACGCCCTACCTTTGGCACCGTAGTCCTTGACATTGCGAAAAACACGATACCCTGACCCGGCAAAAGGAGCAACACCTTGGTCTGAAACTCGGGGTTAGCACCAAGTGACTTGAAGACGATGATTGCGTTGTCTCACGGGCAATATCTCCCATCCAGTAGGCATTGGCAGTAGCCACGAGGCTGGCTACAGCCGTGAAGATCGTGACAGCAGAGAAACGCATCTTTGAAACCGCAGTAGAAAGAAGCTGATGAAGGTCTGCAAGTTCCCCCAGACGTTGATATTCATTCATCTATTCGAGTTTCCCGCGTCTGAGTAGCTTCATTTATATACACAGGCCTGAAAGCTTGAATCACTGGCCGTCCACGAGACCAGGACCACCACTTGACCACTCTCATTGAGATCGCAACTGAAGCATAACTTCTCCGAAGCTAAGTGAGATCAATGAACAGGGTAGAATGGTGCCGTCGACCCCAGGTCTCCGCCGTAGGGCCGATTCGGGCGCATCTCTCAACCCCAGAGCAACCACCAAGACTGAATGTAACGGTTCAGGGCGACTAACCAGGCCACTTGACCTTCTCTCGCACACGGCCGGTTGTGGAACAGCCTTGTTTCCGGGAAACTCCAGAACTGGCCGCCGTTCTCACAGTTCAATCACAAGACTCTAGGCACGGCGTCAAAGATCAACAGTTTGACATCATCTACCCAAACGCCCGGACAGGAACGTGACAGGATTGCCTCAGTCAGAAGACGGGTAGCCGCGAGGTGATGGGGAGATTAAGACAATAGGTGCAGGAGGGTGGTATCATTAAGATCAAGTCGAGTAAGATTGAACATTGCGTATGAAACAAAGGTTTAGGCCCATGGCGAACAGTGATTGGCCGAGAGTCCCTTGTCAGTCTCCTGCTCAGTGGGCTCTCCGGCACCTATGGCTAGCGCTTGCCAGCAACGCCGAAGCTGGGAGGACTAGACGTCGTCTCGAGGGGAGCAAAAACGTCCAGGCTCAGGTCGGACGGACCTCGGCGCGCCGGCAGGAATAATTATGTAGACATGCGACCTTTGAGGGGAAGTAGTGCGGGTGATGTTGATGGACAGAACTGATGGACAGGGCTGATGGAGAAGACAACGAAAGGGACGCTACTAGTCATCAACCACAGCGGGATGGATGCTCCTTGTCAGGGACATGGCGGTGTGCGTGCGTGCAGACGGGCGCTCGAGTGGCATTACCGCTTCGAGCCAACATACCGGGAGTTCGTGACATTCTGCCGCCCTTAGCGGATCGAGATGAAGCCGCTTGCTGGTCCAAAGAGGTCAGGAGCACGGCTTGAGCCGTCTCTTCGCGCTCCCCACAGCATCATGTCTAAGATGGCCAAGATGGCTGGCTTCTGGTGCAGGAAGATGCACTCATCGTCGCCTGAGGAGGCGAGGGGGGAGGAGGACAAGAAGGGCCCAGTGCCCAATGGAAGGCCGAATGTCTGCATTGCTGTCCAGGTCAGGCTCAGAATATGTTGAGATCTTGCATGTGCTGGAGCTGCTAGCGTGAATGTGACTAGAGTGAAGTGTCCCTCCATTTCTACACACCACCCCGAGCAACCAGTCAGGACCGCCAGACGAACCAGGCGCTGGGGAGAGTGACAACGACATGTGAGCCATCCGCCTTTCGTCATGTCATGCACGGTCGAGTGGCCCTGGGAAGCGTGATTACGTTACCTGCATCTCTCGAGAAATATCGAAGCCTCTCCAGCAGCATAAACAGCAAAAAGGAAAACATGTCGCATGGCAAGATCGGGCTGGTTACACCGCCGAAAGATGCACGATGTGCCGTGCGTCCCCGCGAGGGCTTCCCCGCTTTCTCACTTCTGCCGCCAGCACCCAACAACCCTCTGGGATGGCAAAATAGCGGGGGGAGGCTTGCTGGCCGCTGGTCCCAGTCTCACGTGTAGGTCACGGTCGACTGTCATCAGTGTTGCAGGCGAACATGATCCAGCATATCTCGATATTGCTCATATCGAGTGCATCCACCAGTGTGGAGGTTCGCCCGTGCTGCACCTCGGCATATGCTTCTAGGGCCGATCTAGGCTCTTTCTTGCCCGCAGACTCGGGCAGTGTCTTGTCTCCCAGCAACAGGCTCCTGCCGGAGGCGCGAGGGTGTCGTGAAAGAAATGGCGAAGAGGGGAGGAGACTTGGGATTACAAGAGGTTCCGTGATGGTTGTCGTGTGTTTGTGTCTTGAGTTGTATCCTAAGGGCCCACAATATCCCGTGCGGAATCGGAACGAAGTCACAGTCGATAGATGATCATTGAGTCTGTGGGCAGGAAGGCGCTTCGCACTCACTCCTGCCGTGCCATCAAACATGAATCGCCCATACACCAACTGGACAGGCACAACCCTAAGGAGGCGATTGAACGCTTGCAGGCCCCCTCTCAGCATTCCCTCCAACGTACCACGCAAGGTCGATCATGCACCGGCCATCGAACCAGAGCTGTCCCAAGACGAACGGCAATGGACAGACGAGACGAGATGAGGTGAGTTGTATCAGACAACCTTGAACCGCACTTGCTGCTATCTGGAAGGTCACTAAACCATTGTGGAGCCGGTGATATTCACAAGTGCGTCATTGCGGTGAGAACCCGACGATTTCTCTTGCGAGGCAGATAAGCGAGCATGCAAAGCAATCCAAGATGCCTCGGACAGCTCTTGATTGGCAGTGTTTGGTTATCGATGGACTAGTTCCAACGCGAGAGAGGGGAAAGGAGGAAAGGAAAGCAAAAGCAAAAAGTACCAACAAGTTACAGTAGTTACAGTGCTAACAAGCTACAGCTGTGGGCCCTGAGGCGCGCTCGAAACGGTGTCCGGATATATAGCCGCGAGATCCATCATTTCCAAATCACGAAAGCGTCCCAGGAGCACAAGATACGGTCGTTGATGCTCCGAAGGAGGCGCAAAGTAGTGACCAGGCAGGCCAGGCAGGCCAGGCAGATCCTCCTTCACGAGGTACGCCAATCCGTCCTCATCATCTCTGTTCCAGTCTTGGCCTCCAGACTTCAGAGGGCACGGCTTGTCTGAGGGCTTTTTAGGTGCACCATCCCTGTCTGGGCGCCGTCTCGTCTCCTTACCCCGTTCTCCGCATCCCCAGATTACCTCAGAAAAACTAAGAAGCAAAGCCCGACAGCCGACCAGCCCCCCCGCCCGGTCCGTCTGCCATTCCCCCTCTTTCGTTCGGAGCTTCACCAGGTTTTGCTTGTCAGACTTCTCCAGTTCTCCAACCTTCTCAGCTCCACCTCCTCCTCCACAGGCACGACAGGCAGGTCACCAGTCGGGAAATTTGTGCCCACCCTTTGCTCCCCTTCCCTCCAATGGTAGTCGGTCGAATGAGATGGCCTTGACTTTCTACCGTCACACTCTTCGACATTCCTATTTTGGCTACGTAACAGCTTGCTTGCCAATCTGAAGCGTCTGAGCGCTTAAGCGTTTCCGTCCCACGACGCGCGAGACAAGGGCCGGCAACCCTGCCCAAGATCCGTCATCTTGAAAAGCATGAATGCCTACCTAGCGCAGCCTTCCCCTCTATCATCTCCTACGCCGCGCTACCAGTAGTGCTCTTAAGTGCCGGAACGCACTCGCTCACTTCCTTAGTTTGATATGGCGATATGGTTGCGAAGCACGTCTGTTGAGCCGAGTCGAGACTGATGTACACATTAACTATGGTGTACGCCTCTGTCTAGTGTGCCATACCGGGGACTTTGCTGATGACACACTTGCGACAGGTGTTCGCCCAATCCTGCCGAATCCTAGTCGGATTCATGATGGCAACGTGGGGGTTTCCCTTTTCTTTTCATATTTTCCCTCTCTTCCTCTCTCTGCGTACTCCTTCGTCTGGCTCCCCTACAGACTTTGCTAGCCAAGCGAGGCCCCTTTACTCGTCCAGGCTAGAGTTTTTATGCAGCCTGCGTTCAACCTCGCATGCTTCTGCTCCACGCTGGCATTGCTCAGTTGTGCAAATTCTGAATTCTCGAGCACAGGATGAGCCACGTATCAAAAGAGGGGAAGCGCGTCACCCTCAGTACTCGGTAGGCTGAGTAGTGGTCCTGATGGACACCGCCTGTTGTGATCGCCGGTCTCATTGGCCTTATGGGGTCTCCACATCGTCAGATTGACTTGTTGTCTCACTCACGGAGAGAGAGTTGAGGAGGGGGAATATTGGATCATGGAGAGGGAAAAGACAACAAATTGAAGTTTTAGTGCGCGCGAGAGGTGGGAGGGGAGGAGGTGACAAGGTTGTGCATTGTGACGGCCCTGATCCCAGATGGTACCTCGCAACCGCAAACAGGGCGGCACGCAGCCCCTCTTTCGACTGTTTTTCCTCCCCGTTCTCCGTTCCAGCTCTTCCCCAATGCGGAGATGCCAGGGAGAGAGACCGAGAAGGAGGAGAGCGGGGAAGCTGGTTCACCACTAACACGCCCTCTGGACCTGGTCCCCAACCCGCCTCTCTCGTCAGATAGGGATAGACTCGGGCAAACGCCTCGCGTTACTGCGGAGAGCTCACCACCCACACCACCCACTAGCCACCATCGCTCCATTGCTCCCGGAACACAGTTTTCGGTTCCTAGACTCGAAGGGCCCAAGATCCTGTTATCCAGTTATCCATGGTGATCTTGACCTTGATCCCCCAGTAAAACTCTCGCTCTCCGGAGGCTTGTCTAGCCTCGCCTCACCTAGCCGCAGCTTCACCTTGTTCATGTACGATCTCAGCGCGACAGGAACCTCGTCATTCTGGTTTTTGTCCCTCCGTCTCTCGCCTTTCTTCCAGGCTGTCTGCCTCATCTTCCCTTGTGCCTGTGCTCGTGCTTGTGCAACAGGAACGGGCGGGCACGCATAGTACGCCCGGGCTCCCACGCATTGGCATTTTCCTGCAACAGCAAAGGCACGGCTCGAGCCCCAGGATTCCCCGGTTTCTTCTACCCCAGATCGAGCGAGCTGGCCAACGACTTTCCCGTTGTCCTTCTCGGGAGACTGGATCGAGCACATCACCACCCAGCTATCCTGCTGCCTTCTTGCCGCTTGCACAGACTCCATTTGTCTCTCTTCTCTGGCCCTTGCCGTCCTCCGGTCACCCCCTCATCCAAGCTGAGCGTCCTGCAAAGTATATTCTGGTCCATCGGCGGCCCTGCTCTGGCTTCCGAACCCCGGGAACCAAAATACCACACCCATCTGTCGTTCGCCCAACCTTCTCCTCCCTCATCTGCCTTCCCCGCTCTGCTCCGCCTTACCTACTTGAATTGCACTCCATCCCCACGGGGTACTGTGGCCTCCTCTCTTGCTTTTCTCAACATCACTTCTCCGCTTTTCGAGTCTATTTCCCGTTTCTTCTCGAGCCATCCGCCTGTCCCTCCAGTCTTGACCCCCAGGCAGAGCCATTTATCCATCCTTGATTTGTTGGGTTCTCCCCATTTCTTGGCACTACCCACTGCATGCCACGTTCACCCACCCACGGCAGTAGCAGCGAGTTGCCCCAAGCTGGCGACGGTTCCCTTTCGTGTCAAGGAAAGCACCCATAGAGGCCTCACGGCAGTGGCCTATACCACCCTCGAACTGCACATCCTATCTGCGCCGCCCCCCTACAACCCTGGGTCCTGGTCCTGTCCTCTTCGGAGCCGTACCAACCTCTCCGAGCCACCGTGCTGCTGAGACAGAAGCATCTGCACCTGGCTCTCGGCTCCTCCCAGCTCGCATCTGCGTGGTTGATCTCCTGGGTCCCGCTGCCCTGCTGCCCTAATCCTCGGTCCATTGCATCTCGAGCGTACAGGGCATTCTGCCACCCGCGTTAATCTCCAGGGAGAGCTTTGGTACCAGGCAGTTGCCAGGGCCAACCAGCACCGGACCTGTCGACCAGCGGAGTGAAGAGGCCGGACGAGGGGTAGGTACAACCAGCGGAGAGAGAGAGACGCACACACGATTTCCCCATTCTCTCCGTCACACAAGTCGAGCAGCACGAATGGTTCTGTTTGTCTAATTCAGCCATCCACATACGCGTCTCACCCCGCAAAACAATTTCAATCAACCGCCAGCCTCCGCGTGCGTCCGTGTTTGACCTTTGGGACCCCTCACCGGTTGCACTGCAGTGTGTGTTTGGAACCATCTCATTCCCTTTAACACAACTCGCTCGTCCGACTCCCAACGCCCCTCATGTTGGAGACCAGGTCTCTCAGGATGCATCCAATACAGTCAGTCGACGGCCCGGCGCGCGCCGGCCTCGCTGGCGAGAATGGAGAGCCCAGACAGCAGAAGCCAAAGACCTTGCCCTGCAAGTACTGCAGTAAACGCTTTCGGTGAGCTGGAAACCCTCTCTCCGCGCTCTCTCTATCGCATATTAGCTTACATTGTCTTTCATCTTTAGGCGGGTGGAGCACGTCCAGAGGCACGAGAGAACGCATACCAAAGAGAAGCCGTTCTCTTGCGCGTGGGCTCGCTGCGGAAAGACATTCGGGCGCCGGTGAGTCTCGAGTCTCTTCTTCACACACACACACACACAAGTCTCTTATTCGTACAACTGTCACGCTCTGCCCCTACCCCTCTTGCACAATGCTGTGAACCCACTAGCGGTTGACATGCGCCAAATCCTGCTCTTGCGGGCGATTCACTCCTGTGCCGCACCGATAAACACCCCCTCCTCCTCTTTCCTCTTTCATCCTCCTCCGTTCTCATGCTTGCGGCCAAAACATATGCTATGAATTTGTACCTCTCCGGTGAAGGCATGCTTATATGGACATCAGTGACCTCCTTGTTCGCCATGAAAAGCTTGTTCACCTCAACGAGAACAACAAGGATGGCTCCCGTCCGAGGAAAACCTCGACGGTCAACGTCCAGACGGGCCCGCCGCCCGACAGCAGGACCGATGGCCAGATGCTCGGCATACAACCGCATCGCGCGGCACCGCCGCATTACAATGCCGACCCCATGATGACGCCCGCGCCTTCGTCCTTGTCGTCGGACGCACAACTGTCACAGAGGACGGCGCCTGCCTGCAACCTTGATCTTCTGTCCGATGCCGCGACCCATCTCGCCAGCGCTGGCGGCGTGCACTCCATCGCACCGTTGATGTCGGACGTAGCGCAGGCATCGGGGGGCTTGGGGAGGGTCAAGTACGACGAGGGGATGCAGTACGGAGACCGTGGACGGGAGAACGAGCCTGCTGCCATGCCCGGGCAGTTCCCAGCACAGCCCGCGACGGCTTCCTTTGACGACTACCATCTGTTCCTTGACGAGTTTGCCTCATCGCCTCACTTCCTCCCTCCACCCCTGGACTCAGATCCGTCGTCAGGCCTCTGGCCGAAGCAAGGTGTAGATATGCAAGGTCGTGGCGGAGCCCTCAAGGGCATGTCATCCTTCCCATCGACGAGGTTCTCATCGCTGCAGCCAGACATGCGGAATCCGGCCGAGAGCATGCAGGACGACGCCATGAGGGCGCCCATGTGGAGGATATCCGCCGGCGACCACACCGTGATCAAGAACAGACTTGACGAGTTTTCGCCTGTGCTGCCGGCCGACTTCGTCTTCCCCTCGCGGCATACCCTGACTCGATTCCTGGAGGGCTACATCACCGGCTTCCACGAGCATCTTCCGTTCCTGCACATCCCCACCTTGTCGCCTGCCGAACTGTCTCCAGAGTTGCTGCTTGCCATATTAGCCGTGGGTGCACAATATCGTTTCGAGAGTCACCGCGCGCATGCGTTGTGGTATGCTGCCAAGGCTGTTGCTCTGGAACAGATCAGGCGGCGGCATAGCCACGAGGTGCACGGCTTGCTTCCGACGCAGGCGGCCTACAGTCCGCACTCGACTCGTCCTTCGCCGAGCAACACCTATCGGCATTCTTTCAGTTCGGTCCACCAGGAACGCCCCATCACGCAGGATACTCACCGCGAGCCATTGTAAGTGTCCTAGCGAGCTGATATGACCGGCTGGTAGGTTGACTAACCATCATCCATAGTTCTCCCAACACACCGCAGTCTCGTCTTGAGACTATCCAGGCGCTGCTCTTGTTGTTTGCCGTTGGTCTGTGGGGGGCCAAGGCGATCCTGCACGAGGCGCTGTCCCTTCAGAGCCAACTGGCGCTTCTCATCCGGGAGGAAGGTCTCACTACCGAGGCCGCACCCCCGGTGGACTGGGAGTCGTGGATCAGGCTGGAAGGGAGCAAGCGGACCAAGCTCATCGCGTTCTGCTTCTTCAACCTCTGCAGCATAGCGTACAACACGCCGCCGATGCTGCTCACGTCCGAGATATACCTGCACCTGCCGCACCCCTCGCGGCTCTGGAGAGCCGAGTCGTCGTGGCAGTGGCAAGAGGCGCGGCAGGCCTGCCCGGCGCTCGACATCTCCCTCCAGGACGGGTTCTCGAGGTACCTGAACCGGCCCTCCCAGGGCCCGCTCGAGCACATGTCGTGCCTGGGCAACTACGTCCTCATCCACGCCTTCATCCAGCACATCTACCTCCTCAAGCAGACGTCGTTTGCCACGGCGTCGCCGTTCGATACCCACCGCGGCCTCAAGATGGACGACGTCGAGGACGTGACGCAGGCGCTCCGCGTGTGGCAGGTCGGCTTCGAGCAGCACCGCCAGCAGCACGGCAGCGGCGGCGGAGACGCGCACGGGGCAGGAGGGGCAGGAGGGGCAGGGGGAGGGGACGGCCCCGTCGCGTTCAACTCGACGGCGCTGCTGCGGCTGGCGTACATCCGGCTGTACACGGACCTGAGCCCGAGCCGGACGCTCGAGAGCCGGGACTACGTGCTCATCGCCAACGGGTTCCAGGAGGCGCCGCTGCTGGTGCGCAGCCAGCGCCTGACGAGGGCCATCTGGCAGGCGATCCACGCGCTGTCGCTGCTGGTCAAGGTCGGCGTCAACTATGTCGCGCGGACCAAGAGCTTGGAGTGGAGCATGCAACACACCCGTAAGTTTTGCTTGTCTTTTCCTTCTCTTTCCTGGTCAATGCCATCTATTGTTTTTTGTTTTTGTTTTTTCATTCAGCAAAATGTGTATTTTCAGAAGGCTTTGATCATACTAACCAATCTCCCCGGGACCCAGTCTGCAACCTCGAGTGCGCCATCCTCCTCTCGAAGTGGCTCATGACCCTCGCGGCCGTCACGGTGGCCGACCCGGCCGTCAGCCCGGAGGAGAAGACCCTGCTCGAGATGGTCCGGCGCATGCTCGACGAGACCGAGTTCGCCGTGCCCATCGACCCGTCGCTGGCGTCGTCGCCGGGCGGCGGCGGGACTACTACAGCTGGTAATAGTAGTAGCAGTAGCGACCCGGAGAAGCTGCGGCAGCTGGCGGGCGCCGTGGTGCGGCTCTGGGCCGAGACGTTCAAGGGCACGCACATCTTTGAGATGGTGCGGGTCATGAGCGTCGGGCTCGAGGGGTACGCCGACCTGCTGACCAAGCAGGACCGGGCGCCGGGCGGGCTCGTCGTGGTGGGCGGTGGCGGCAGCGGCGGCGGCGGCGGCGTGGGTGCGGCGGGCCGGCTGGGGTCCGGGTCGAGTCTTGGCTGATGATACCCGTGGGGGTTTTCAAGGGGATGCGGGCTTGTGGCATGTGGTAGGTGTGTGTGTGTGTGTGTGTGTTTGTCCTGTTTCAGATTTGGGAGCGAGAGGAATGGGAGCATAGGAAAGTCTGTGATTTCAGCATATACCCATCCCCCTTCGTTGAGAGACTTGTTATGTGTGCTAGCACGTACGTATCTCGTCTCTTTTCGTCCGGGGTTGAGTTTTGAGAGTTTCTGGGGCGCAAGACATGGGAGGGAAGCGTTTGATTGATATCGATTCGAATATGAGTACAAGTTGCATTTCTTGATTCCTCGCGAATCTTTGGGATTTGACACTGCGCCAGGTTGATCGTTTAGTATGTCACGGTTAGGGTTTTATTGTGCATATATGCTGCTGGCCTTGTGTTACCTCATGAGGATTGATAACATGATTTCTCGGATGCATTTCATCACCAAAGGGCCATTAGGTCTCGAGAATCCCACCGGATATTTGCATATCGGAAACCCCGACCCGGGGAACATTATACATTGTTGTGATAGCTGCGTCGTGGTATCATTAACGGTCCAATTTCCTCCCAAAAACGAAAAGCATCCATGGCTCTTTGGCCCCAACTCCATAAAAAAAGAATATCCCCCCATAGATGAGCCAGAAGAAATCCAATCTTTGCCTCTGCTTTGTTATCCCCGTGCCCCCAGAATACGCCGTGGATGTATGCAAGACTTCCAGCCCCTTTCCAGCATTATACCTTCCCATCATCATCATCATGACCCCCTCACCACACAAAAGTGGCAGCATCTTTTTGCCCTCTCATCCCTCCCCCCCCCCTCTTTCTTGAGAGCCCATTCGAAAAAACCAGGTTGGTTGGCTGGTACGGTTCTACAGCCCCGGCCCCCGCCCAGAAGAATCCTTCATGGCCTGCGCCCGCGTCTCGCCCTTGACGTACCCGCTCAGCCGCATCTCGTTGCTCTCGCCGGCGCCGTGGCCCGGCATGTCGGCCTGCGTCGAGGGCGTGTACGCCGGCGGGAGCAGCCCCGCCTGGTGATGAGGACCGTACGCCGACGATGACGAGGACGAGCTGCCCCCGGCGTGGTGGTGGTGCTGGTGGTGGTCGCGATACCGCGCGCCGTCGGTGATCATGGCCGCTGCCGCGGCGTCGGACTGCGACTCGTCGGACGCGAGGCCCGGGACGAGGACGAGAGGCTTCGAGGGCGGGGGGGACATGGACCCGGAGGGCGGCGTGGGTATCCTCGGCGGGATGGGCGGCGGCGGGCCTTGCTGGTGGTGGTGGTGGTTGTGGTGGTGGCGGATGGGGCTCGTCGGCGAGGGGATGAAGTGCATCGTGGCGGGGGATGTAGCCTGCGGCGACTGCGCAAAGGCCTGCTGGTGACGCTGCTGCTGCTGCGGCGGTGGCGGCGCCTGGATGTGCAGGCCGCCGCCCGCCGCGAGCTGCTGCTGGTGGTGCATGGGGGGTCCCGGCGCGGGCGCGACGCGCAGGGACTGCCGGGCCGACATGACGCCCTCGCTGGGCGGCGCCTGGGGCGGCTGGCCCTGCAGCGCGCCGGCCGCGGTCGGGGAGGAGCGGGGCGTCTGCAGGCGCGGGTCGTCAGAGGGCTTGTCGGACTCGTCGAGCTCGTAGGTCGAGTTGCCGAAGAAGAGGGCGCGCTCGGCGGCGGTGCCGCCGCCGCGGTAGAGCAGGCGGTAGTCGGCCTTGAAGCGGCGGGCGTAGGCGTCCCTGGCGATGGCCAGGACGGTGAGGACGATGGTGAGGATGTAGCTGAACCTGTTTTTGTGGGCGCAAAGGAAGAAAAGTGTGTCAGATACCAGGAGGCACAGGCAGGAGGACATGATTTGAGCGAGGGAGCATTACATGATGGCCACGGCGATGAAGTAGTACCCGCGCTCGAGAGCACAGAGATTATCGAGCTTGCCCTTCTTGCCGTCAGACTGGTTGCTGAAGCCATGCGTTGTGTAAGGCTCCTTGGGTGGCTCCTTGACGTCGAGCGCTGGTTGCGAGGAGTCAGTCTCGTCGTCTTGTTGAACCGGCCTCTCTCTCCTACACTCGGATATACTCACGAGGGTTCTTTGTCAGTCCACCGCAGTTGGACGGGATGCCGGCACGGGCGGCGATGGTGATGATCCCCACAAGCAGGCCGCTCATGATCACGTCCGTGACGATGGATGCCACGAGCCACGACGTCTTCTGCATCCTGGGCCCCGTGTGTAGGACGATGGCTGCAAGAGCCGTGAAGAACAGTAGCAGGCATATCTGGGCGCTGTCAGCTGGCGATCCAATGGAAGAACGAGCCCGATGCTTCGATGTCAGATCGAGACATCGAGACAGCAGCATTGAAGTATACGCACCGTAGCTTCCAGGGCAACCAGAGTGCTTGTAAAGCCGAGGTGCTTAAGGTAGATGAGCCCCAAGAGATATCCATTGACGGCGGCACAGACAAACGCCGCCAGCATCTGGCCGGAACGAATGAGGATGAGCCATGACGCTATGTCCCAGGCCATCTCTCAAGTCTTGCAGAAGACTATTTTCCTCGAGGATGCCGTCAGGTCTGGTCATGCAGAGCAGAGAGGAACACACACGCACACACACACGGGCGGTACGGAGCCAATCTCTCTTAGTGAGTGAGGAAACGAGACCAGAAACGAAACGAAACAAAAGACGACAAGTCGCGCTGAGTCCCGTCAGAATAGGGAGAGAGAGAGAGAGGAGATAACAGCACGCGATGCGCACTGGAGAGGAAAGCGGGATGGCGTCTAGCAGAGCGAGAGGCTGTGCAGCTGCAAGCATGCACGGAATGGGTCAGCAACGGCGAGATGTGTTGCAGGGAGAGGAGCAAGCCAAGTGCCGAAGCCCTTGGTGCAGCGTGTGTGGGTGTTGCAGGCCGGGCTGCCAAGGTTCACCGGACGCAGACGCAAGGGAACGACAAGAAGGCCGTGCCGTTGCAACGCATCTGTGCCAATCTTTGCGCGAGAGACTACTTGTACTGGAGGAGGCAAGTGCAGGTAGATAAAGCGAGATGGGCAGGGCAGAGGCCAGGATCTGCCATTTGAGCAATAAAGACATCAGCCAAGCAAAGGGCCCCAAGACTTGCAAGCCATACTAGTGACCGGTTGGGGGATGGTCTCCTGAGGGAGCGGAGCATAGGGGCTGAGCCTATGCCGTGGTGGGACTACATTGGCTTTCCAGACCCCGGATGATGGACCCGGCCTTCTGTCGATGGTGCCAGGATGCCAGGTATGCACAAGTAAGAGTGGTGGCACGCACCAACGCCCCAGTTGCCGATACAGAGCCTGGGTGCCGTGGGTGCCGTCTTGACGGCTGTGGATGAGTCCTGATTGGCATCAAACCCTGATCGAGGCACGGTGACGAGGTACAGCAGTGGAAACGGCGACGCCGGCGAATTCCGAGTAGTTGGAGATCACTACTTGTAGTTAGTGCTGGCGCTTGTAGTTACTTGTTTGTAGTTACTCGATGCGTATTCATTGGAGACTCGTATTTCCCTGGACCGTGGAGTTGAAGAAGATGCTGGTATCAGCGATGGACCTGATGTAATCCACAGAGTCTAGGCACAGAATAGACAGGCGAGCACTGCGTCCAAGCTGTTGGAGGCCTGCGAGCAGCTGAGCCTTATCGCGGCCCATGTCCATCCATGCCCATCCCATTGTCCACGGGGGGGAGGGAAGGCTGAGACGCGAGCTGCTGATGCTTCTCTTTCTTGATGGCCCTGGCGCGAGGAGGGGGTTGCAGTCGACCCGCGCCCCTTTCTCCCCAGTCGCTGGCACAGGCTGAGATGACTGGTGACAACGTAAAAGCAGGCGATTTGGAGAAAAGTCAGGTACGCCGTAAGGTGTGGTTGTGGGATGTGGTCTGCTTGGAGACGCGTAATCGCAGCGATACGCTTGTCTCCTTTGCGCCTGGCGTTGGGCCGCCGCCCATCAGACAAGCTCGGGAAGGGCGGGTCCAGCTTGTGCTTGACAGGGTTCTCGAAAGAGACAATTTGTGGGAATATTGTCAAGAACACCATTCAGATGGAGACGGGAGCCCAATGGCTGCGGGATGAGGAGGGCACCGCCTCGTCGGCTCTGATTCGACACATTGATGCAGCCAACTCGCCAGGCCCGTCAGCAGCGCGGAGGCCGTTAGTCATCTGACATATGCAACCCAGCTTCTAGGCAGCACTCTACTAAGGCGCCATATATGTGCAACTGCTAGGTACTTCGTAGACAGACAAAGAGACGAAGCACACACATTCCCTGTTGCTCAGTCCAAAAGAGGAAGCCAGAAAAGCTGTCAGCCACTCCAGCACCTTTCTTACTCTGGTCCCATCCCACGGGATCCACCACATCTCCCACATTGAGTCGTTTGCTTTGCCGCGCTCGTCTCCGGATCCTGACGCATTTTGACGCATTTTCACGTTGTCCGCCAGCCCTGTGGACCTCTCCCTGTGCCCCGGCTTTTAACACACCTCATCAGCTCTTGGCATTCCGCCCTGGGCCTTGACCACTTTCTTGTTTCTACGGAGTAGTCTATCTATCTATCGAAGGGCTGTTTCCTTCCTCGCTCACCACCTCTCTCTCCTCTCCGGTGTACGAATGCTCCGGTAGAAAGCAGACGACAGCCACCATGTCGGACGACAAGAAGCCCTCCAGGCGTCTGGGCTACGGTCTTGCCATCCTGCGTCATCTGCAATGGTTCTCTGCCCTGCTCGCCTCTTTCGGCCTCGTCAAGCTGCATGGCGATGTTGTTCCCGGAACCAAGGGCCGGAAGATTGATGTTATTCCGTACCTGGTATGCTCTCGAATGCAATGATACACTTTGGTCAAGCAGCAACAGGCAAGGCTGACCTTGACGCGCAGGATTCCGCGCTCCTCTTCTACTCGCTGTTCCTCCTCGGCTATGTGCTCTACTGCTCCCTCGCCCGCAGGCTCGGAAAGGCCTGGTTCGCCTGGGGCGTCGTCTCCGTCTCTGGAGACTTTCACATGATCGGCCTCCTCCTCGCCAAGATCATCATCATCGGCTCCTCCAAGCTGCCCGAGAAGTGCCACGATGTGATCAGGGAGAAGTGTAAGCATCCATCTCGATCTGGTCTTGTCCCGGCCGGCTGAGCTGACTCCCGGCGCTGTTATAGACTTCCAGAACGAACTTCGAGACCACCACCCCTTCAGAGAGTTGGCCAAGTCCATCTTCCGGATCGGCTCGTTCATGGGCAGGGACGAAGTCGACCAGCAGTGTTATACCTCTTTTGTGGTCTTTTGGTTGTCTGCGCTCACCATGTTCGTATTATCGTTGCAAGACCTTATGAAGCACACCTCCCAAACTAACCCATCCCTTTTCAGCATTACCTATATTCTATCGATCATCCTGACGATCGTAAGGCTTCATAAATATCGAAAGGCCCTCAACTCTCCTGTGGAAGCGGACGGGTCTGGCAGAGACACCGAAATGGCCATGGAGACGACCTCGGCACCCGGTGTCGGCCGCGTCTCCCGCCACTTGTCGCGGAGCCGCGCAAGCAGCGTAGGGTCGAACGCCAGCAGCACCAAGAAGGACAAGTCGCACCCAAACAACACCCCGCCGCCGTCCTACCGCTCCCGGCTGTCGCAGGAGACGACGTGGTCCTACCACGCCAACCTGGCTACCGTGTCCGACGGCTTCTCAGCCGGCGAGCCACCTTCCGCGCCGCGCGTGTCCATGGAGACGACCTACTCTGTTGCTGTCAACAGGTGTCTCGTGAGCGATGGCTTTGGCCAGAGTGAACAACTGCCCGAGTATTCTAGCAGGCCTGCGAGTCCAGTTCGCTATCCCGGGACTTGAAAGAGGGGTGCTTTGGGAGAAGACTCACACAGCTACCGATATTTGGGTCGCTCACGACCCATTAATAATGCCACCTCAGGCACAAGCCTCCCGGAGACATCGGGCTCGGGGAAAGCCAAGCCTCCGCTTCAATGCGTAGAGAGCCTCGATCTGAAGGTGGACTCGGCTCGCCGATGGCCCGCGCGGAAGATCGATTCGCGAGTTCATACCGTAATCTCGCCGGGAAAGGGGCCAGCACAGAGAACAGACCTGAGTCCATTTTGGCTCGTCAACAAGACCTTCAGTAGATGAAGAGTTCCAACTTGCACCCCCGTATAGCAACGAACAGGCCTGGAGCGCGTCTGAGCGATGGGAACGAATGCAGCAGATGGGGAGGGCTTCGAAACCTCGGAGAGCCGGGCCCGGAGACTTGGCCAGAGCGAAATACTTCGCATCGCCATAATCATAATACAATATAAATAATACTGAGCACGTTGAACGCACTTTGAAGTGACTGATCATTCCTGTCTTGGTATGGTATCCTTTTTATTGACGCCAACCCCTCCGATCGATGCAAAGCCGGTAATGCCTTCCAAAAAAAAACCCCATCATGCTTTTCCATGACCCCGATGCAAATGCCCCCCCTTTCCCACCCTTCGTCCTGTCCTCAACTCTCATCCCACTCTCCCTCGGGCCACCGCAACCTCCACCCCGTCACCGTCTTGAGCACCTCCTCGTCGCCCGGGTCGTTCTCGAACAGCGGCCTGTCCATCCTCCGCTCGAGCACCTGGTCCACGAGGAACCCTTGCTCCCGCGCCAGCTCGAAGAAGCGCAGGTCCTTCTCCCGCAGCCAGGGGCGGTAGCTCGTGAAGAAGACGTAGGCCGCCGACTCGGCGCGGCGGCGCATCGTCGTCCGCACCGAGCGCAGCATGTTGCCGTGCTCCGAGTGCCGGAACAGCAGGTCCGCGAGGATCAGCACGTCGAACTTGCGGACCGGCAGCGGCGCCGGGGACAGGCCGTCGTCGTCGTCGTCGTCGAGGTGCGCCAGCAGCGGCGCCGGGTCGGCGCCCCAGACGTGCCCGTCCGCCACGAGGGCGGTCTGCCGCCTGTCGCCGTCGCCGCCCCCCGTCCCCTGCTGCTGCTGCTGCTGCTGCTTCTGCTTCTGGCCCGCGAGGACCAGGTCCTCCACGCCGTCGACGTTCTTCCACATCGTGGCCACGAGCTCCGGGTCCGGGAAGTCGGTGACGACGACCTTGCGCGCGCCCAGCACGGCCGCCACGAGGCTCGGCAGGCCCGCGCCGGCGCCGAGCTCGAGCACCGTCCGGCCCCGGACCGTGCCCGCCGGGTCGGCCTCGAAGTAGTCGGCCAGCACGCGGCTGCCGTTCCACAGGTGGTGCGCCTCGAGCGGGCTGCTGCCGACGAGGTGCAGCGTGACGCGCTCCCCCGAGCGCAGCGTGTACGACTCCTGCTTGGGCGGCGGCGTGGGCGGGTAGTAGTCCTCCGGGTCGGCGAAGAGGTCGCCCGTGGAGGGGTCCTCTTCCACCACCACGACGTCCTCCGCCGCCGCCGCCGCCGTGGCGGGGTCGCGGGCCGGGTCCTGCTCGGCGGGCATGGTGACTGGGCCGGCGGTTGAACGGAAGTGAGCCCTTTTGTCCCTTGTAGCCCGTGGGTGCGGCTTGAACGGCTAAATCCTCTCTGGAAACAAAAATGAATAAAATTTGATCAAGATGCGAACAGTTATTTGCCCAAGTGGTTCCGACAGGCCGGCTTGGTGGTCCGGAGAGGAAATTTCTGTTTGAATCGTGAAAAGTGGATCATGTGATGGGCTTCAGGATAACCTCGAGCACCAAACACCATGCCCAGATCGACATCTCAAGTCCTGCGTCGATAACTCGTATTAGATCAACGCTTGAAAGAAACAGAGTCAATAAGTGTAGTGTCAGGTATATGATGATAATGTGTAGTATTAGTTCTCTGTCATATAACCAACCCTACCTAATCTTAGTCTTTTCCTTGAGACCATATTTACACCAAGAGTGCACTTCTCCAGAACAACCTCAACCCTACTACACAATGATGTAGCCCAACAAGTCCCTAATGGATTTGTATTCATCGTCATGAAATACCTCCTAGAGTTTCCACTTCACGAACTCAAGTCATCCATTTCTCCAACACGGCCACGACACCCAGAGATTATCACCCGAACCTCGCCCTCGCCAGCTCCCTCAGCTTGCTGACCGTCGCCTCCTCGCGCTCGCGGTACTCCCGCATCCTCTCCTCCCGCTCCTCCGCCCTCGCCCTGTCCGCCTCCTCGCGCCGTATCTCGCGCTCCGTGCGCCGCCGCGCCGCCGCGGCCACGGCCCTCCTGTGCTCTTCGATCCCGCCGCCCCCGTCGCCCCCCTCGCCCATGAGCTCCGCGTCGTCGACGGCATTGCCGCCCGGCGAGGCGTCCCGGAACGCGCGCATCTTGTCGTTGACGGCCGCGCGCTTCTCGAGCCGCCGCTCGCGGGTGCCCGGCTCGGCGCGCGGGACCAGCTCGTCCAGCCGCTCCTTCTGCTCGGCGCGGTCGGCCCTCCGGGCCAGGCGCAGGGCGTCGGCGCGCGCGAGGCGGTCCTCCCCGTCCTGCTCGCGCCGGTCCTGCAGGTCCTGCATGCTGGGGATGGCGGGCCCGCGTCTACTGCTGCTGCTGGTGGACGTTGCTGCTGCTGCCCCGGGTAACGTCGGGCCCCACTCGTCTTCTTCTTCTTCTTCTTCTTCGTCGCCGTCGTCTTTTTCCCGCCGGGCGTCGCCATCTCTCCTGCTCTCCGCATGCTTGCCGTCGCCACCACCACCATCATCATCATCGTCATCACCGCCTTGACGACCTCCAGCGATCTTCCTCCCCGGCGCCGCCCCGACCCCGTTCTCCTCGGCCAGCTCGCGCGCCCGCGCAAACATCTCCGGGTCGTACCAGCCCTCGGCCAGCTCCCCGCGGTTCCACCTGCCCACGAAGCTCTTCCACCGGCCCCTCGCCTCGCGGCCGTCCAGGTCCGGCAGGTACAGCTGCTTCTGGAGGCCGAGGTAGTGCGCAAACAGCGGCTCGAAGGCGGCGTAGTCCCCGCGCGAGAGGGCCCGCGCGTCGAAGGGCAGCGGCGCCGGCGCCGCCGCCATGGTCGCTACTGCTGCTGCTGCTGAAGAAGAAGAAGAAGGCTTCTCTAGGGCGCGCGAGCCGGGCGGGGAGCGAGAGCGTCTCCGGCGGCGCTTGTGGTGGGACTTGGATGAGGCGTCCGGGTCTTCGCTGTGCCTGTGCTTGCGCTCCGAGCCGTGCTTGGACCTCTCTGAGGCCCCGTGGTGGTGGCTCCTCTCATGGCGATCCTCCCGCTCTCGGTAGTCCCTATGCTTGCTGTGTCTCTCATCGTCGCGTGAGCTCTTGGGGTGATGTGAGCGATCAGGCGATCTTGAGCTCGTCCTGTGTCGTCGTCTGTCCTCCGAGTGTCTGAGGTCCTGCGGCATGGACCGGTCCCTTGAACCTGACATCCCAGTGTCTTGTATATTAGGTAGCACTGGGGCGGATCTTTGATTTCCACACCAAACAAATGAGTGTGGATTTGGTGGCTGAGAGAGCTCTTTGCAAAGGTTGGCAGATATTATAATGAAGACAAGGTGCAAGTCCTCGATGACAACAGCACACCTTGCACTCTGGAGTTATTCGTAGCATGACGGAATTCAAACAAAAGAAAAACAGCGCTAAGATAAGAAAAGAATAGTCCCCAGTGGAGGGAACATGCCTGTAGTGGGCCCTGCCGAGCCGGGGCCTGGTCCCTGTTATTAGGTCTCACTCAGTTGGAAGGGTGCATTCATTGGCAGATGCTCATCAGGAGAGAGATAGACGACCGAACTGTCATTGATCAATGTTCACAATGCACAGCATTCTGCAAGTAGAAGTAGACAACAATTCTGTCCATTAACAGAGCCTAAAACTATTCTGACCGCCCCATTGTGTGTTACAGTATAACAACCGTTTCGGGGATATAGATAAATCAACGCAGCAAACCCATAAAACTCCTAGGCAAGACCGTAGGATCGACTTTATCGATCCAGCAGAGCCATAAAACATGTAGAACCAGAGAGCCTCCAAGTGCAGGATCAGGGTGTCGATCCAGCAAAGCCATAAAACATATAGAACCATAGAACGCCCCCAAGCGCAGGATCGAGGTTATCGATCCATCCAGAAAAAAAGCCATCAAAACCATACCGAACCATACAACTCCCAAGTGCAGGATCAACGATATCGATCCAGAATGGCCCAAGAGCCAATAAACAATATTTAAGAAAAGAAGAAGGAAAAAAAAGAAGGAAAAAAAAACACGTTTTGAATCCGGACTCATCGCATCGTCCCATGAATCATACAATCCCCCCTAGCCAACCCCTTCGCTCCCAATCTCAATGAGCGGAGAGGGCAAATGCCAAGAAAATCCTAGGGCCAAGTCGACACATCCCGGTGATCTTCACCGGTATCCCGCCGACAGCAACTGCCAGCAGGGGATCGCTTGCGCCCTTTCCGTATACTCTGTCATAGCTTTTCGAATCTTTCGTTCGCGGGGGTCTTTGTCGGGCCCTTTTCGTATAGTCTGTCGTATCTTTCCAATCTTTCGTTCGTGGGGGGGTCGTCGTCGTGCCCCCTCGTTCCCAATCTAAATGAACTGAGGGGGTAAAAGCCAAAGCAGGGCCAAGGTCGACACCACATCTGATGTGTCTACTTCACCGGATTCTCCACCAACAGTAAACTGCCAGCAGGATTCCAGGAACCCCCTGAGCCCTTTCCGTAAACTCTCTTCCATCTTTCAAATCTTTCGTTCGTCGGTATCGTGGGCGACGTGGGTAGGGTAGGGTGGCGGGGGGGCGTCTTTCGTTGAGGCGTCCCCCTGGTTCATCACCTCGTTGACGACGTCGTCGTTGACGTTGACGTCGTCGTCGTCGTCGTCGTCGTCGTGCTCTTCTTCGGGTGTCGGAGGCAGCCTAGACATGCGCAGTCCTCCCCGCACGGGCACGTCCACTCGCCTCCGTCGCACCCCACCGCACTCAGATCGTACGTTACGAATAGGTAGTCCTCCACGGACATCTGCGGCAGAGACGCCTGGTCGTCTGATGCGTCCGACGGCGTTTGCGCCAGCGTTGGCGACGCCGTTTCGTCGACCGCCGGACTTGGCGCCGTCATCGACGACCACACCTGAGAATCCTCCACATTGTTAGCGGTAGTCACGTTAATGGTGGTGTTCGAAAGTCCGCTCTGGGCAGACATCGGCCCGTTACCGTTCTGCAGGGCAGGTGCGCCGGGGGCGGCGGCGGAGGACGTCGAAGACGATGTCGAGGAAGAGGCGTGGTGCGGGTCCTGCATCTGCAGGGTCATCGCTGAGCGGACGTAGGCATACGATGCAGCGTTGTAGGGATGCAATTGGCATCCCACGCACTGGCAGCCGTCACCGCAGGTGCAGTCGTGCGTCATGCCCATGGGCATGGGCATGGGCATGGGCACGGCCGGCGGCGCTGGGTTGATATCACCCATCGTCAGCCCAGTCGTTGTCGTCTGGCCCCACTGCTCCGGTTGCAGCGGGGGCGATTGGTACGTTTCCCAAGGCGCTACCTGTCCGGGTAGACTATCCAGGCTCCCGTCCAGGTTTCCGTCCAGATTCCCGTCCAGGTTCCCGTCCAGGTTCCCATTCGTGTGAGCAACGCCATTCATACTCATGTTGCCAACACCGTTCATAGGGAAGCCGGGCTGTACGGCTTGTGGCGCGGGGGAGCCCATGAACTGTCCGTTAAACATGTCCGTCGTAGAATAAGACGTCATCGCGGCGGGGTCCAGTCCCAGCCGGGCTACAAAGTCACGATGAATCATCGCGTTGAGCGTCGCTTGCGGGTTTGCGATTCCAGTAACACCCTGGGGCAAGTGCACATTCAGCAGGCTAGGGTGCATTCTTGCCAAGGTCTCTGCGTCGAGTCTAAGGGCCGGTCGTTCGGCGCCTTTCTTTGTTATCGAGTAGTTACGGTGATGAGCGGGCGGGGTCGAGTTTTCCGACTTGATTCCTGCAGAGCCTTTGGCTCCGCAGCAGCATTTCTGCGATTTCGGGATGGCCGCAGTGACGCCGGCACACGTACACGACTTGCCGCTGGCCGGATGGGGGCAGCTGCTCAGGGGCCGGCCCGGTTTCCTCACCGGGACCATGAGCCTCTCGGACCCGTGGCTGCATTTCGTCGATCGATGGCCGCGAATGCATGGCTCGCTGTTGTGAACATGACGACGTTAGCATAACCGGATCCTCGACGCAATACTTGTTGCAATGGAACGATCACGACAACAGGCCCCAGTCATCCATCCCAACCAAGGGCGTACCTTGGACGATGAAAAGAGGCGGCGCAAAAAGCATGCAGACCGGGGTCGTCAAGAGGGCATAACCACTTACCAGGCCATCTTTTGTCCATTGATTATGGGCATCTTGCTCAGTTCGTACCAGCCCGAGGATCGACAGGGCGGCGAGCAGAAGTCGACAGAAGGTCAACTGGGCTTGGTGAGCAAGCTGTATCTAGTATCGAAAGAGTCAGCATGAGAGCCAAAGCAGAGTAAACCTATCTTGCTCAATTGTCCTCCACCACCAGCATGGTCTCGATGGCGTCGAGAGCAAGAAAAGACGAGAACACTGACCTGAGAGTGAAGATATCAGAGGGCTCTTTTGGACGAGCTGGTTGGGCCCGGGCCTGCAAGAGCGACGCTATCGTCGCGATGCTTTGTGCCGTGCCAGGAAGTCGAGCGTTGGGGATGATGAATATATGGGGAGATTGTGGTACTGGAGGATGGTGGCGGCGATATTCCAGAGCAGGAAAGCATAAGTTATGGCTTCCCTGCTCGCGTTAATCGCAGATTGAGTTAAGGTGAGAGTGATCGAGGTGAAACAGAAGAGGTTGGACTCCGTCCGGATTTATAGACAGCTGGGCACAAGGACCAAGGTAAATCAGAAGTCTATCGATAAGCAATATGCGCTCGTGGGAGTGATTCGCTCCATGCGGCCTGGACGTACACAAAAACACTGAGCACCAGTGATAGTCAGAGAGCCAATTGTTGAACGACGGACACCAGCGCAATCATGCGGACTCGCAGCAGGTGAGCGTATTCTCGACAGAGGAGTCCAGCAAAGCCCCAAGTCCGGTCCAGGCTCCGGTGGCGATACTGCGCAAAAGTACTCTCCGCGTGGTTGGGTCGGCCGCCTCTGACGAGCTTCGAGCGGTATGCGCGCAGAGCATGAAAACGAGCAGTCACAGCGGGTAGGCCAGCAACGCGAACCACAGCCCTTTCCTCGTCAGTGTCGTCTGGTCTCGTCGAGACCGATCCAGGGACGCGGAACAGGATGTGATGGAGAAAGTCTGGTTCACGGAAACCACAGCCCCAGCCCCTGCCCGCACCGGACTGAACAAGTCTCGGATCCTGAGGAGACGCAGGCGCGGTTCCGTGGATGACGCAAAGCCTAGACTTTCGGGCCCGGACGAAACATTGCGCGGGGTTCTGGCAGTGGCGTGCAAGATGTCAAGCGACTCGTCGCCTCCCAGAGTTGAGATTGGTGACGGGACCGGCGCGGCGGCTCTTTCACAAGATTTTCCGGTCGGCCGTGGAAGAGCACAGGCGAGTTGAGGCAGAGAGTGAGAGGCGATGTATGAAACGGAAGAAAGCGAGAGCAGAGCTAGGCCCAGGCCAAGAGCACAGAAGCAGAAGCAGCAGCAGAAGCAGAAGTGCCTTCCCCAAGAAGCGACTGAATTGTATGTAACTTCCTGCAAGACCAGACTCTTGTGTCGGCAGGGTCAGTACCTAAGTCAGATGTAAGATGGAACACCTCAATGGGCGGAATCCTCGGTGGGGCGCCGGGTGGTACTTGTAGTTGGAGGTTCGGTTGAGCAAGTTTCCATTGGCCGGGCGGACCCGTATTGTGGAAACCACCACGCCGGATGGGCGCTGCGGCGGGGGGTTCACACCAACCAGGGCGGGCAAAGGGGTCAGCCTGTGCCTGTTCTTTGTCTTATTCTTCACTTGGGCCTGGCACACGGACGCTACCGGACTGACAGCTCGGCGGCCAGACCTGCCCTATTCGAGATGGCCTCGATAACACAAGCTGGGAAGGGGGAGGCTGGCCCTCCCACGCACTGGCAACTGCATGGCATTACCTAGCACCGGCTACGGGCATGGGGGCCACGCGCCAGGAGTCCAGGACCACGGCTTGCGGGCCAACTCCGGCTTCCCATCTCACCTCTCGACATGCAGCAAGCGCCTTTGCCGGGACCCAATGTCCGTCCCATGTTCTGACGTGCGCCAGTGCCCCGAGGCGTGATGTAATGCCAACTCTCCTCCATCTGAACGACGGACCTGTCAAAGCTTGGAACACTCACACTTGATCGTCTGGGCCAAGCTTCAATCTTGGTTGACAGAGCTAGTTTCTACCTATTCAGGACCAAAGGCTGTCCCTTCGCGCAGCCTGTCAAAGTTTTTAGCTCGGTACCTGGTAGCGTGACACGCAGGTCCGTTCCGATGTACGGAGTAGTTGCTGGCTCTCCTACCGAACTACTTGCTCGGTGACTAACTTGCTTGGCCCTTCCGGAAAGCGAGCAGATAAGACGCATGCCATGACTCCAGTTCAAGCGTTTTTCTGTTTATTTTTCTCGTCAACTTCATCTCTTGTTCTCTCAATTGCTCCGACTTCCGCGGGGAAAGAGCCTCACTTCTTGGCCCTGCTGGGCCTTGATGCACAGACGTCCCATTGTTCCATCCACACATTGTACTCGGATACAACATGTGTCATCGATAGCAGGAAACATCTTGCCACCTCGATGAATCATTCTCGCGACCTGAGTGTACGAAGCCGAGGGCGGGGTTGGTCTAGAGAGGCGTGAAACAAAACATCAAACCACACTAAATGTGTAGTCGAAACAAAGTTCACGCACGTGCGCCAGGCCACTTTCAGGGGTAAGGGGTATCAATCATTTTTTGTTTGGCTACACACTCCTAATCCCGCAAGCACCATCTTTTGATCATGTGAGCGCGCGTTCATTTCCCGTCCTCGGAGCCAGAGTCTGCAAACATGTCCACAGCGCGCGGCCGCCTCCTGGTGGGCGCCAGGGTGGCAGAGGACAGCTGTATGCCGCCAACCGACTTCACTTCTGGCCCGCCACCTGCCCCGTCGCTACCCATCTCTACGTCGGGGTCAATGGACAAGCCTTCGAGATCTCCGGCTAGAAACGGCTCTCCATCAATGTCCTCTTCCTCGAGGCACGCCAGGTCCAGCTCCTCGTCATCCGTGTACTCGGAATACGCCTCGTCGTCGTCCGTAGCATCAGGCGTAGCGATAGATTCCTCGCCATCGGCAGTTCTGCCCGCCGCCTTGTCTGTCTGGGCGGGTCTAAAGCCAGACTCGCCGGCTTTGCTGGTTGGCAGAGCTTCGACGGTCTTCCACTTGCCGCCCTGTTTGGCTTCCTCCTCGGGCTTCTCCACTTCCTCTTCCTTCTTGAGCGAGGGCGGGTTCTCGAAGCTGCTGACGAAGGAGTGTTGCGACTCGACCGGGAACACTGACCAGCCCTCCCACAAGCTCAAGACCAGCCCGATGCTTCTCTTCCACTTCTCAGCCCGTAGTCGACCCCACCCCATCTTCTCGGGCATGACGCCCAGCCCCTCGAATACTTTGCGGTCCTTCAGGACTGCCTCGAACAGCTGCCGGTACCGCCATGCGTGCCGGATGCCACTGGTCGACGAGGAAGCCAAGATATCACTGATGACGTACAATGCGACGAGCATAGAGGCACTCGTGTCGCGCTCGTTGGCAGCTTTCTCTTCAGCGGCGGGGGGCGTGGAGGTCCGCGAACCGTCCGCAGGTTTGTCCTTGTCATTTGGCTTGTAGTCCGGGTTGGCCAAGGTGTGAGAAAAGGGCCGCTCCAGGTTCGATACGATCAACTCCGCAACCTCGTCTGACCCCCTGCTGGTATGGGTAAGGGCGAATGCAGTCACCCGTGCGATGTCTCCTTTTCTGAGCTTTGAAAGGCTGGTCGGTAGCTTAGCGAGGAGGTGCGTGAGCTTCGACTTCTCGATCGGATTGAGGAGTTTCTCTTCCTGGTCGGTGCTACCGGGCTCCTGCTGCTTCTTGATCTCGTCTTCGTAATCTTCCTCGTCTGAGGAGTTGTACTCCGAATCAGAGACAAACTCGTCGACCACGGTAGTGAACTCAAAGGAAAGGGGTTGTTCGGGGACCTTCCAGGCATGGCTGCCCTCAAATAGCGGCACGAACCGCTTCTGACCCCGAGTCCGCTTCCACCCGGTGATGATCTCCCAGAGACGATATCGATACCAGACACCGCCTTTGCTGCGAGCGTCCCATATCCAAGCCCACTTCTCGTCTTTCTGTACATCGGGCCGTGACATGAGAAGCGCCTCAAACTCGGGGCCATGTTCCAGAACACCCTCGATTGTTTTGTGTATCATTCTCAACTGCTTGACGTCTCTGGGGGGCTGCACAGGCACATGGAAGATGTCTGCCCGGTTGAAGCCGGCCCCCATCATTGGATCGAACGAAGTGGGAGGTGCAAAAGCCCTGCCATGGCCATGGGGAACTGAGCTGTGCACCTTTGCTCCTGGATCCACACGCTTCGCGCCAAAAGGCTGGGACGTAGACGAGTGGCTGTTGATATCGGCAAGGCCACCAGTGATGGCGGCCGATGACAGATGTCTATGAAGAGAAAGATAATAGCCGTAGCCCAAATAGCGGTGTTGCAGGGCGCTGACAGTAGCGTCTATGTCTGTCGCCGCTGTCTCGGCGGAGAGAGTGATGATGGCGGTAAGGGACTTCCGGGCCTGGCTGACCGACCCACTAGGCGGGAGCATCTTGACGTCTTCTACCGTGAGGCTGGCTGCCACAAGAGTCTTGACAAACGATGGAGACGTCCCGGGCGGCAGATTCGCCATCCGCAGCGTCGGTCTCGCCAAAGCCTTCTCCTCAGCGCGCTCCGCCACAGTAGCTTCGCCCTCGTCATCGCTAGTATTGAACGCCTTTGAAACAGACAGCGGCTCATGGTCGTCATTGCCGGGGCGCCCTCTGCTCTCGGAGCGGTCCTTGAAGCCGTCAAAGTTCCTCTTCTTCGCAAAGCTGGTCGGGGCAGGGCCCAGACTACCCGGTCCGCTCTTTAGACCCGACGGTGTTGATGGTATCCCAAAGTGCCTCTTGCCTCCTGCGCCTCCAAGAGTCGGCGGACCTACAGGCCGTTCGAATCGGCTCGGATGCGGAGGGCGCCCGCCACCTCGAGGCGAATTGTAATTGGGCCCATCGTCGTCGCGGTCAAAGCTTTTGACAAAGTCCTCGTAGACGGCTGCTGTCTCGGCGGCTTCCCTCCTCCTCTTTTCTTCGGCTTCGGCTCTCTGCCGCTCGAATGCGGACTTCTTGGTTGGTTTCTGGAGCTTCGCTTCGACATCAGGGAACTCTGCTAGCTTCTTCGAGGCCGACATGGTGGGCAAGGTGCATGCCGGCACGCGCACGGAGGGATCGGCGCCTGCAAGCCGAGCGCTCGACCGCAGCCTCGATTACTGAGAACCTATCTGGTCGTAGAACACGTGGATTGAGGGACTTTGAGGCGTTTCTGTTGGCCTGCGGAGGCGCAGAACGAGTTATCTGGCTTGGCTGACAGAATGATCCGACGTTGGACGTGAGCCTCGTCGCGATGCAGCTGAGGCGATCCACGCAACTTCATTAGGCAGGTCCAAGCTCAAGTGGGGACAGGACACCATTTTTGGGCGAGGCTGCCCCACCGCACTTCACGTCCTTGGCAAGTCAGACAGACAGCACAGATATTGCACCCTAATCAGCGTTTTATCGTTTTACTCTCTGGATTTTGCTTGTCGAGAAGGCAGTACAAGTCTTCGTTGACATGATGACCTCGCCAATCGGTAATGCGTTGAACGGAGAGCGCGCTCACCGCAAGTCCACCTAGATATGTACCCGACTCCGCTTGGGAGGTAACTCAGATACTGGCTCAATTCAATCCTTTATTAAGTGTTCCTTTTTCTGTGTCCTTCCTGCGCTTCAAGACTTTGCCTCTTGCATGAATCCCTCGATCTTCTGTACGAGCATCCTACTTCCAAGGGAAATCGACATCGATCGGATCGCGGTGTCTTCGCTCCGTTTCCACTCGACCCAGGTCTCCTCTCGGACGCCCTTCTCTATCATGGGCTCCGGCAAAGTGCGGTCTAAGGGGGCGAGCCTCCCCACATGGACTAGACTGCGGTAGCTCACCGTAGCTGGCTCCGATAGAGGAGCCGCTTCGTGAGGTCCATCGCTGCCCATTTAATCTGCCCATTCCTCCCTTACCTTGGCGTGGCCAAACACGCCAGAGAGTCAGAGGCGTGTCGCCCAACCAGACCTCACGGAAGCCACATACCTCACGCATACCAGCCAGGCCTTGATCCCGCTCACCGATCGATCACCCCAAAGCAGCATCAGGTGTCTGTCTCGACTTGGGACCAGGCTCACCGCGTCCGTCTTCTGGCTCCGAGTCCCGCGCTACTGCCAGTCTCGCATCCACTCTGCCCAGAGTTTACAGGCTTCCAGGGCCAATAGCCAGGCCCCTGATTGGCCCGGGACGCATTGTTGGAGCGGAAGGCACGAAAGCTTGGTAATTTTACCTGTCTCAACCCGACCACATTTAATTCCTGCTCTTTTCCTTCCCTTTCTTACACAATGCCACCTGCTTCCTCCTCCTCCCCCTCCTCTTTCTCTCCTCCCTCGTCCATCCTCATCGTTGGCTCCGGCGTCTTCGGGCTCAGCACAGCCTATGCTCTGTCCCAGCGCCCTGCCTTCGCGGGCACGGCCATCCGTGTCGTAGACCGGACGCCCGATCAGGCCGTCTTTCCCTCGCGAGACGCCTCGAGCATCGACACGTCGCGCATCATCCGGCCCGACTATGCTGACCCTGCCTACGCCGACCTCGCCGCCGAGGCCCAGGTTCACTGGCGCCGGCAAGGCCCTGACGAGCTAGGCGGGCAGGGACGCTACACGGAGAGCGGCCTCGCCCTCGTGGCAGACGGCGACATCGCTTCCGTTCCTTCTCAGGGCCAGGACTCTGCCAAGAAGGACGGCGTAGGCTATGTCCGTGCCAGCTGGGATAACATCTCGGCCATGGCCCAGAAGGACCCCGCCCTCCAAGAAAGGATACGCTTCCTGCCTACCAAGGAGGCCATCCGCGATGCTGTCCGCACTGGTGGCACATCGGGGAGCTCAGGCTACCTCAACTCGGCCAGCGGGTGGGCCGATGCCGAGGCCAGCATGAAGTGGCTCTACGACCGCGTCAAGAGCACAGGACGTGTCGAGTTCATCAGCGGCACAGTCGCTGCCCTCGAGCGTGACGGCGATAGGGTCAGCGGCGTGAAGCTCTCGGACGGGGCCGTCCTCGCCGCCGACCTGGTCGTCCTCGCGACGGGAGCTTGGACCGGCGCCCTCCTGGACCTGACCGGCCACGCCTCGGCTACAGGCCAGGTACTGGGCTACATCGACATCACGGAGGAAGAGCAAGCCGCTCTGTCAAAGATGCCCGTCCTGCTCAACCTGACTACGGGCGTCTTCGTCATCCCGCCCGCGAACCGCCTCCTCAAGGTCGCCCGCCACGCCTACGGCTACCTCAACCCGTCCTCGCGCCTGTCCCCGCTCCCGCCCTCGCCGGCGTCCGCGCCCTCGAAGCCCACGGTCTCGCTGCCCATGACACACCTCACCAACCCCGACCTGGTCATCCCCGACGAGGGCGTGCGCGACCTCCGAGAAGGCCTGCGGGAGATGGTGCCGCTGCCGGCCATACACGACCGCCCGTTCAAGTACACCAGGCTGTGCTGGTATACGGACACGCCCGACGGCGACTTCATCATCGACTACCACCCTTCGTGGAAGGGCCTGTTCCTGGCGACGGGCGGCAGCGGCCATGGCTTCAAGTTCCTGCCCGTCATCGGCGACAAGATCGTCGACACCCTGTCTGGCAACTGCCCTCCTGCCTTCAAGGGCAAGTGGTCGCTGAAAGACAGCAGGACCTTCTCCGCCTGGGACTCTGTCGTCACAGAGGACGGCAGCCGAGGTGGCATCCCGGGCCTGATACTTGAGAGAGAACTCAAGGCATCCGAGCAGAAGAGGTCCAAGCTGTAGAACCACCCACACTGCACAACAGTTACGATCTACAAATCTCACCAGCAATTGATCCAAGGGGCAGCAGACACGATCACAATGCAGTGGAAGCGATGACAAAAGGTTTCTGCGCAAAAATGAGATGGAATTTGTCTACTTTGAGGACCAGTCCCTGCTGAGGCAATTGCTGAGTAGCAATGCTGTGAGCACAGGGCGCAGGACAAAAAATCTGCGACTCAAAAAAGAATCCATCAGCCTCATCTGGTAAAACAGGCAAGGCAAGGCGCATGGTTTGTGTTTTTGTCTTAACGGATAAATGCAAGTGTTGACCACACTGTGAGGGTCTGAACCACTGCCCGCGAAAGGAGTATTGCCAGTCGGGTCGCGAGACAGTGAGGTCAGTCACAGCCAATCCAAACATCGTCATAAAAAAAATCTACTCCATCCCATCCACCGCCTGCTCCCTTCTACCGGGAAAGCAGCGCGTATTAAGACGGCAAGGCCAAGTCCCAGAGCGCAACCCGCCTTGTTGCGCAAGTGGGGAGGCCAGAGTGATATGCCAGGTGCAATCTAAAAGTGCGTGATGTTTGTCGTAGAGAAAAACGGATCGTGACGAGGCTTTTTCTTCCCGCCCATAAAAACAACCGTGATGTATGGCCCTTCCCTTTGTAGGCCGGTCCTTCTGAACGCCAATGCAATGCAAGTTGGAAAAAATCGACAAAGTTTTACAGGCAGGGGTGGGAGTAGTACTGGTGATGTACTACATGCCCCACATGCCAAGAACGCAGAAGAGGTTGTGGTATCTCTTCAGGTGAGAGATAAGTCGTATCGTACAGTGAAGAGGATGTAGAGGGTTTGTGAAGCTGTGCAACACGATACCGACAGGTCGATATTAGACCTTGCGGAAATCTGACCATCCAGTTAGCAAATTACATGTGTGCGCATGAGTTGAGATCAGTGTCAACAAACCTTGAAGCACAGGGTAGATCATCTCGAAGGCCTGATAGATCTCCTCACGGACTTTGGCGCCAGTGAGGACGATCTTGCCGCTCACGAAGATGAGCAGGACAATCTTCGGCTTGATCATGCGGTAGATCAGACCAGGGAACAACTCGGGTTCGTAGGAACTGAAGTTGTGATGGCGCGAAGCCAGACCCTCGAGACGAATAGGGAACTTGATATCGCAAGAACCGACGATGTTCTGGATCTTGAAATCCGTGAACTTGGCGTTGAAGCCCAGCTTCTGGATGATGCGCGCATACTTGCGCGAGGCAAGCTTCGAGTCATCCTCAGACTTGGCACCAGTGACGACCATCTTGCCAGAGGCAAAGATCAGCGCAGTGGTCTTGGGCTCGCGGATACGCATGATGACGGCCGCGAAACGCTTTTCTTGCGTGTTAGCCAACTGTGTCAAAAAGAACAAAGTCTCCTATGACGGATCAGTAGTACCTTTGGGTTGTACTCGGCGTTGCGAGCGTGCAGCGCAATGGTCTTGAGGTCCAGACGGCAGTCGAGATTGACCGTTGCAACAATGTTCCTTTACAGGCGTGATAAGCCTTCAGATACACCCACGCATGCAAGGCGGGGGCAATACATACTGCAAAGTCGGTGTCAAACCACTACCTCCCTGGATCGCAGCAGGGGTCGCAGCAGGAGTCGCGGGAGTCACCCCGGTACCGTTGACGGCTTGGGCTGGCTGCTGGCCACCGTTCATGACGGGGCGCTGGCCATTGACCGCGTCGTTTGGAGGTGTCAACTCGCTGTGACCGGTGGGGAAGGACAGGGAGCCCGGAGCGGTAAAGGCCTTGGCCTGGGCCGCGTTCGCGGGATGGGTTTGAATCGCCTCCATATTGAAATAGAGGGTCAGGGAATCCGTTCTGATGGTGAAAAACCAATGAGAGCAGATCTGAAACGGATCTGATTAGCAGCCAGATCCCCAGAATGTAAAATGTGGTAGAGCGGTTCAGTTTCAGTGGGGCGGGGGAAGTGGTGTGCCTTAAATACTTTTTTGGGGGGAGGCGAAACTTGAAGCGGAGGGGCACAGTGAATCAGACAGCGGTGGCGCGCTCAGAGATTCAAACGAGGCCAAGGTGAACGGCAGGGTGAACGGGTAGGTGAAGCTGGCTCTGAGGCGCTGCTGAATGGCAGCATAAAGTCTCGACTTACCAGAAGCAGGAGATGAACAAGTGAATGCCTCCCCAACTAGACGCTGCTCTAGAGATGGACGGGCAAAGGACCAGACTTTTCAATCTTGGGCACTCTGCAGACAGGAACACAAGCCGCGGTGATGGCTCTTGTGCTGTGCGATGAGGGTGGAATGCTCAAAACACTGGTGAAGGATTCTCAAACAATCCTCTCACTTTCTCTCCAAATCAGACTCAATGAAGGTATGGCGACGGCCGCACACTCTATTCTTGATTTCGGCGATGCACTACGTGGGTGGTGCAAATGGGTTTTGCCTTAGGTGATCGTCGGTCGAGAGCAAGTTGACGTCGTCGACAAAGGGTTGAGGGTCCGAGTCGATAGAGCGCGAGCGCAGTCTGTCCGAACGCCTGTGGGCTTTGTCGCGATGTCTTCCTGAGGACTCGTCGACGAGATTAAAAATCTAAATATGGGTTTTGCGCACACACAACGCGGAGAGAGGAAATAGCAATGGGATTATTGCCAAGAGAATCGCAATCGTCGTGGTGACGTTGGGGTTCGGTGTGGTAAGGTGAGGGGGAGGGGTGTGTGTGTGGGTGGGTATTAAAAAAAAATGAGGCCAAACGTAGATGTAGCAAATACGTAGGGCCGGTCGGGACTTCCGCGCAAGAATTTTCAAAACAGGCGGGCGAGGGGAGCAGTGCCTTCTTATAATTTTCGCCTGCAGCACGCTGTGGCAACCTCAGGCAAGAAGATCTGGCTGTGGCGGCGGGTCCGCTGCTGGGAAGCTTTCCTGGCCAGTCGTTCAGGGGGGCCACTAGCAAAGTTTGGGCCAATGACCGGGCGCAAACGGCTCTAATCCCTCCCCTTTTCTGTTTTTGGGATCCACAAACCGCACTTCTCTGGCTGTCGCTCAGGAGACGATGCATGCCATGGCTCGAAGTACCGGTACTTGCGCATGTCGAGCGCTGGCCATGCCGGTCCTTGGCAGCCACTGATGCCGCTGCTTTTCCTGCGAAATCCACAGCCAGCCCACCGATTTTCGTAATCCAACCCTGGACTGGCGACACTCGGGCGCACATGCAACACCACCACACCCTCCCTCTGAAACACTTTGCACCTCCTTATCTCAAGCAGCCGAAGCCAAAGCTGGTCAACTGTCGCTGGATTCCGTTTTCATTTTCTACTCGTCTCTTCTTACACACATCCTTTTTCGTGTTTTGGATGGGAGCGATCAAGAGGCATCTTCTTTCGCTTCTTTTCGCATACCGAGTCGTGTTCGATCAAACACGCTCTCCCTACGATGCGATCACGGAATGCCCCAAGCGTTCATGCTGCGCATCACTTCTTTCTTTCTTTTCTTTTGTTTTCTCCTGCAGCTGCACGATTGCGAAGACAAGCGTCTGGACGCGATGGCGGACGGGTTCTGAGCCGTGGTAGAAATGTGGCGACGAGATGGGCAGCTTCTGCTACCTCCGCTTCCGCACCAGGCTGCAAGCCGTCATCATTTCTGCCTGCTCTGTACTCTGTCTACTTATTCCCGTCGGATCTCGCACTGAATCTTTGCCCGGCACAGGCCGCACTCAACAAGCCAGGAAAAGAGTCGAGTGCTTGTTTGCACGGCGAAGCTATCGCGAACCCCGAAAGCGCATTGCTTTTCGGTTTCTATCGGAACCCTCCCCACCACCCCGACGCGATTCAGGATTATCACATCTCCCTTGGGCTCGGGCGAATCTCCACCATGACGAGCAAGCCAGCCCATGACCGTGGCCGGCGCGGATTCGGATTCGTGTAACATGCTTTTTCGGAGATAACCAGGCCGCTAAGTGCGATCCACTCAGCTTGGCCCCCAGCCTCAGGCATCCCTGTCAACCCTAGGGCCTGGTAGGACCTGTTCATTTCATTTTCTTTCCATTCGTCCTGCGCCCCTCCTCGCTCCTCGTTCTCCTCCTTCTCCCATCCCACCCGTCATCTTTGGAGCATCGCAGTCTCTTTTCCTCTCAACCTTTCTTTTCTTTCTGCACCCAACAGCAAGCTGTTCGTGCTACGAGCCGTTCCTGCTCCCTGTGATCCCTGTGATCTGTCTCTTGACCGCCTCCTGGGTCGTACAGGAGACAGAGCAGACCTGCTTGATGCCGCCGACATCACACGCTTTGGAGATCTGCTTTACACACGCCGCTCGAGACCCCGTCTCAGGAGGTGGGAAAAGATTCTCATGCTTTCCAACTCTTTCCCCTCCCTGTCCTCCACAGGGGGGGTTGGACCCCCCTGGCTTATCAGTTCAGAGAGCAAATTACAGAGGGGGTGGAGGTTCTGGCCCGTTCCTAAACCCCCTGGAGGCCCCTCCCAACCTCGGCGGCAGGCCCTAAAGCCCAGGCCGCACTGAGCATGCCTTCCCCTCGGATGTCCAGATGTAGAGGTACAACCCGCATCACGCCTTAGCTCAGGCCGCCAACAGCAAGCATCCCTGTCGGTGCTTGACCCGCTCCTGCTCGCCTTCGTTTGTGCATTGTGTCGGTCCCAGCCTTGCCCCCCCCTTTCTTGCACTATGACTCATTCGTGTCTCTGGTTGTGCACAAATCAGATTGCACAACCTTTGGCTGAACCATGGCTGCCTTGATCCATCGCATAACAGGCGCATTCGCACTGCATATGTGTCCGTGTGGCTTGTGGCTTGCGACATTGAAATATGCTCGACTGAGACTTTTGAGCGCGAGCCAGTCCTTCCGTGATCGCGGGTTAGCGAGAGCTTCGCTTCCATTCAGTGGATTTTGCACCGTACTCCATACGCCTCGCTCCCTCGCTCTGACCCAGGCGTCGGACTTTTGCTGTTTGCCGTCGACGGGTGCCCACTTGCTGCAGTCCTGCATTTGTCGGTACGGTAATTGACAGCAGATGACGACAGGAGGCAAACGGGGGGATGCCATTGGCTAGGCCGGGGACAAAAAGCGCTTAGGCCCTATGGCAGTTGGGCAAAGGCTGCATGTCAGCTCTATTTAATCAAAGAACCCATGCAACCAAATTAAGAACGATACTGGATGCCTCCTGTTTGGTTGGTTGGGGGTCAGCCATATGCAAACGGCACTCTAGACCATGCATGCTCACACACCACGCGCCCTCCACACGCGCGCGTCGTTTTCGTGCGACTGCATGCGTTGAGCGAAGTACTTGGCCGTCTCCAGCCCCTTGTTTCAGAGCTGAAAGCTACATCTGGAATGCGGAGAATATGTTTGCTCCAGACGTGCATTCCTATATATGTTTCTTTCTCTCCTGGCAGCCTGCAGAAGGCATGATCTTCGTATTGGCGGAAGCACCGGGAACCATTTACGCCAAAGAAAATCGATAATCCACCAAGTAGGACCTATTTCCCTTCCGATAGGTATACGTAAGCTGTCGCATATCATTGTCATGATGTTTTTCTGGGACATTCCCGACGCCGACGGGCAGTCCCGCACTTGCACATTGCGCAGCGCCTGTTCAACTACTCCGTACGCTTGACTTGCAGCACAGATATAGGTATGGGGGTATTTACAGTATATTGAAGCCAAATGTTGCCTTTGATCTATGTCATGTAGTATTTTGGTCCCTCCCCGCCCTGAGGCACTTGCCAGTTTATATCTTGGTTAGGAGCCTTGATATCACAGGTCTTGCAGTGAATACAGCTGGAAAAGGGTCAAGAAAGTCAGCAAGTGTTCTAGTTTGCGTGCGTGGAGTGTGCGCGCACAGCATTTGGAGCAGATAGGCAAGATACGAATAGAATTGAAAGAAGACGAAAACTTACTTTTGTGCGTTGATCTGGAACCTCACGCCGTTGGGCTTGGACGCATCCTCGACGTACTCGTACACGCCCGCCGGGCAGAAGCGGTTCTCGATGCCCTTGAACTTGGGCCACGTCTCGACGGCGTGCTGGTCCCAGTCCTTGACCTGCAGGTGCACGGGCTGGTCCTCCTCGTGGTTGGTGCCGGTGCGCGAGACGCTCGTGAGGATGTCGAACGAGATCTTGCCGTCGGGCTTCTCGTACTCGATCTTCTTGCACTGGTCGGCGGGCTTGGTGGCGGCGTAGTCCGGGTGGTGCTTGAAGGTGAAGGGCACGCGGCCCTTGAGCAGGAAGGTGTCGAGGCCGGACCAGGCGAGCCCGCCGAGCAGGCCGAGCGGCGTCTGGAAGGAGGGCCGCAGGTTGCGCACCTCCTTGAGCTCCTTCCAGATGGGCGACTTGCGCAGCGCGTCCTCGTAGCCGAAGAGGAAGACGGAGCCGTCGGCGTCGCCCTCGGTCAGGGCCGTCCAGGCCGACTCGGCGGCCAGCATGCCCGACTTCATGGCGTTGTGGGTGCCCTTGATCTTGGGCACGTTAACGAAGCCGGCCGAGTCGCCGATCAGGGCGCCGCCGGGGAAGGCGACTTTCGGGATGGACTGGAAGCCGCCCTCGACGAGGGCGCGGGCGCCGTACGAGATGCACTTGCCGCCCTCGAGGACGGAGCGGTACAGCGGGTGCTGCTTGAGCTTCTGGAACTCCTGGTACGGGGACAGCCACGGGTTCGGGTAGTCGAGGGCGGTGACGAGGCCGACGGAGACGAGGTTCTCGCCAAAGTGGTACATCCAGGCGCCGCCGTAGGTGTCGTAGGGCAGGGGGTAGCCCATCGAGTGGACGATCTCGCCGCTGCGGAACTTGTCCGGGTCGACCTCCCAGACCTCCTTGACGCCGAGGCCGTAGGTCTGGGGCTGGCTGTCGCGGCGCAGGTCGAACTTGTTGATGACCTGCTTGGTCAGGCTGCCGTGGCAGCCCTCGGCGAAGAGGGTGACGCGGGCGTGGAACTCCATGCCGCGCTCGAACGAGTCCTTGGGCCGGCCGCTGCGCGAGATGCCGAGGTCGTTGGTGGCGACGCCCCGGACGGAGCCGTCGGGCTTGTAGAGCACCTCGGAGGCGGCGAAGCCCGGGTACACCTCGACGCCGAGCTCCTCGGCCCGCGCGCCGAGCCAGGCCGTGAACTGGTTCAGGCTGACGATGTAGTTGCCCTTGTTGTGCATCTGGGGCGGGGCCGGCAGCGGCACGGCCGAGGTCTTGGTCAGGAAGCGCATCTTGTCGGCGCCGGCGGGCGTCGCGTGCTCGAAGCGGTCCGGGTTGTCCTCGTCGAGCCAGTCGGGGATGAGCTCGTTGATCGAGGTCGGCTGGATGACGGCGCCCGACAGGATGTGGGCGCCGAGCTCGCCGGCCTTCTCGAGCAGCAGGACGCGGAAGTCGTCGTTGCCGGCCTCGGCGGCCAGCTGCTTGAGGCGGATCGCCGCGCTGAGGCCGGCGGGCCCGCCGCCCACGATGCACACGTCTACCTCGTCGCTCTCGCGCTCAATCTCCTTGGGGTCGAAGGTCTCCTCCTCCGCCGCCGCCGCCGCCTCGTCGTCTCGGCATCCCCTCGTGGCGGAGAAGAACCTGCTCTGCAGTCTCGCGGGGAGCGGCGTCTGCAGTCTTTGCCGCCTCGGCGTCGTCGTGGATCGTCGTGCGGGGAACTGGCTGGCGAAGGCGGCGGTCGAGCTGTGCCTCGAGGCGTTCTGACACTTGGGGAAGGACGATACTGTCCTGCGACAGGCGCGTGTCGCCGCCCGCGAAGGTGCGGACATGTTGTGCGTGCGTGCGGGGGGTTTGATGATACGGGGGAGCTTGGTGGGAGGTGTGATGTCAGAACGACATAGCCCAGGGCCAAGAGCACACTGTTTTCTACTTCTTTCCCGCTGTCGCTCTGCCACGGATAGGAGCAATTGGCCTCTCCCACTGTTGTCCCTGTATTACTTGTGGCGCAGCACTCCGTTAAATACGCGTGCAGACGCAGTATTCGACGACTCCGTGGTAGTTAAGAGAGGGAAGAGGATTATGACTCGGTCGGGGGTTGCCGAGGCGGACATGACGTTCTCCAGAAAAAAAGCCGTCAGAGGCGGCTTGAGCCGAGCTTGAACTGAATCGACCTATCACAGGGTACCTTTTACCGAGACAAGCCGCCGGGGTTGGTCCGTGCTCTTCAGAGCTTAAGCCGACCGGAGAGGCCCTCATTCTGCGCGAGAGAGAGGGATGTAAAAGGGAGAGGCAGAGCAAAGCGTCGAAGGATGTTTATTGCAAATCAGCAGAGGTCCTCAACTTGTACTCATTAAAAGGGAAGTCAGTGCAGTGGTGCAAGTGAAAATATACATGCTGCGTATTTCGCTACGGACTCGTCTTGCATTTCTTGATTGGACAGAGTTTGATGGTGTCCAGATACGATACCGCAGCTGGCTGTCCAGCACACGAAATATAGTTAGCTTTTGACGGTTGCACATCTCCAAGCATCTTTTTGTGACTTGATGTCATCGAGGACACCTCCTGCCATCGAGAGTCACTTCGTTTAGGAGAATCGGATATGATAACTTTTAATACAGTAGGTAGGTAGGTGGTGAAATAACTGAGGAATCCATGGGTTTTTCCTTTGTTGATATCCTATTCTGTTTTATCTTGTTCTTCTCTCTTGTCTTGGTTATGACTTTTTCGTGTTCCCATCAGGAATGTAACCTCTGCTTAATAGGTGATTGGTTCGATCGTATATCTCTCAAAATACCCGTTTCGAATCGTTGAATGTCTCGGGGATGCCAAGCTTCAAAGACAAAGAATGACCCTTGGGTGCACATCTCGGTAGGACCATTTTCTTGGTGCAAATCCCCGTAGATCAGAGCTACAGCAGAGCTTAGGCGGCGCTCTTCCTGAAGCAGATCAACACACAGGCTCTGGCAGCTGTAAGCGAAAGGAGACAGCCCGCACTGTTGTTGTCTGGAGCTCCACCTCTGCTCAGCCGTCCGGCTCCGTAAGTACCGTACCCAGGATCATTTGGTTTATGATTGCCCCTGTTATGTACATCACAGAAAATCTTTGATGTGCGGTTGATCAGGCATGTCAAGTGCTTACGAGATAGGTACTTTCGACTCTCCTGAAGTTGGGGCTCGGTCATGACTCGTGAATGCGTCGTGCCTGCCTTCCCCCAAGAGCTTTGCCCTTGGTTTTGATGCATCTGTGTTGCTCCTTCCTTGTAATTCATGCGGCGGCAACAACACCATCTCAACATTCGGCCTGCGACCAACCCCGAGAGAATTCCAACTGGACATCCCAAAGCAATTGGACTGAACTACTTCGGATCCTTCACCTGAAGTTCCTCGCCAAGCTAAAGCCTGTCAGTCAGCGGAGAATGTCAGAGTCTAGACCTCGTGGGCCAGACCTTGTGGGGGATGAAACACCGAGAGCATTGAAACTGTACCAGGGCTTCCCCAGCCTTCGCACCAGCGACCCAGCAACAGAGCCAAGTCAGGACTGGTCAGCACGGACGGATTACCTAGACCTGGCTGGGGTTATTCAGGAGCAACAGAGTGTAGCGAGGCATTTCTTCTCCCACCAGCTCGACATACAGGGCCGCGGAAGGTCGGTTGCAGGGGCCAGAAACACACAAGCTCCATCCAACTCCAAAACCTAATCTCGCATCCCAGTTCAACCTTGTTTTGCCAGCCATCGAGGGGGCTGGGGGGCCTGGGGGACAATGCTCTCATCCAGCAGAGCTACAAGTAGAAGGCCGGGTTTTGAAACGGGACAAGATCCTTGCTCGCTGTCACACAGCTGCAACACACGCTGTGCGGGCTAACTGACATCAGATCAGGAGTTTTTTACTGGTGCAACCTAACTTTAGCATATTGATGCGCCTGGAGCTCACGGCTGTTTGATCTGCCGTTTGAGCGACTCCGATCCGAGCATCAGATTGCCCCACACCACCAGGAGCACTGAACACTGCCTCAACTACCGGGGTCCAACCCAGGCAAAATCTGTGTGATCGATGCGACCCGCAGAGCCGCCTCCTAACTAGCTAGGCCACGCTCTGTGCAGGAGAAGTTGGGGAGAAACACGTTCCTTGCACTCGAGGCTCTTTGGATGGCACGCGTGGTAGGGGGGCACCCGACACCTTGGCTGGCCCAACATTGGCGCCAAGACTCTCTTTCAACTCCCTCCCTCGCGAGACGAGTCCAGACGCCTCGAGAACCTTGGACAACAAGCTACACCCACGGTTCCAGATTGTGCCCTCAGATCGCTGTGATCAACGCCCAGGGCGGCTGCACAGCCCATCATATCCCTGGCAGAAGCTTGCGCAATAGCTGTTACAACGGCCCCGAAAACGTCTTTGGCAGTAGTCGCCGTTTACAAGGTAGGAGACCCTCGCCTAAGGGAATAAGGTAAGGTGAGCAGCCAGGGATCCTGGCTCGCACGCCGTCAACTGTCAAGGATGTAGGTTGTTGGCTCTCTTGCGTGTGATGTATCAGCCCCATCCCGTCTCGAAGTTCCAGAAGGGGAAGAGATGGATTGTTGACTTGCTCTGTAAGTCGACGTAGTAAGTCGACGTAGTATATAAGTCTGCTTCCCTTCTCCAATCCTATCTCATCATGATTTCCTCTTCACGCACTTCGCCTTCATTTCTCTTTCTGATTCAGATCATTCCTTTTCTTCTCGAACACTAGCTGTTCGCTTCTTTCATTCTCCAATTCTCGTGCCTTGACGACTCCTTTTGTCAACACACACAGAGGTTTGTATTCAAGGACATAGGATGCTGGGAGACACACAAGACTAATCCGTTCAACAGCTGAGCTCCTTTACTGTCAACTTCAACAACTTTTTTTCATCTTTCACCCCATTTCTTTGGCCGGATCCAGAATCCCCAATACACCTGCCCAACATGAAGAATCTCGGATCTGTTCTTGTGCTGCTGGCAGCATCGGCCTCGTACGTGGCCGCGATGCCCGCCGGAGACATGGCCGCCCGGGCCGCTGCCTACGACGATGCCCTCGAGATCTATGCTCGGGGCGCCAACGGAAACGCGGCTGATGCCGGCGTCGATGTTCTCGACCTCGCCGAGGACGAGAGGACTGCTGCCGCGGCCGCGGCCGACCCGGCCACCGCCGCTACTCTGCCTCCCCCGCCTCCGCCTCCTGCCGGGACTGGCGTGGCCCCTCCTCCCCCTCCTCCCGTCGACCCCGACGGCAAGGGCAAGGGAAAGGGCAAGGCCGACCTTGAAGCCAAGGGAAAGGGCAAGGCCGACCTGGAGGCCAAGGGCAAGGGCAAGGTAAACGGCGCTGCTGGAAAGTGAGTTCTCGATCTGTTGCCCACATAACTTCTCGAGAAGCAGCGTAACTGACTCGATGGCAGCTCCACTGTCGCTGACCCAGCCGGTAAGGGCAAGAAGGGCAAGGGCAAGGACCGTGGCAAGGGCAAGAAGGGTAAGGGCAAGGACCGTGGCAAGGGCAAGGCCGACCTTGCAGGCAAGGGCAAGGGTGCGGCTGCTGGAAAGTAAGTCGACAGCTCGCCTCTACTACACAGCCCCTCGACCAAGGATGCAATGTGGTCTAACTCGGGGTGATAGCTCTACCCTCGTCAACCCGACGAATGGCGCTGCCACGAACGGCACTGCCGGCGCTGGCAAGAAGAACAACAACGGCAAGAAGAACAACAACGGCAAGAACAGGGGCAAGAAGAACAACGGAAAGAAGAACAATGGGAAGAAGAACAACGGAAAGGACAACGGCAAGAAGAACAAGGGCAAGGCCGCAGGCCAGCAGAACGGCATTGACGGCATCATCCAGAACGTGAGGCTCTCTTCGATCTCAAAAAGTGCATTGGAACAGCACAGTGCTGACCTGTATCCATCTATTAGCTCCAGAACCAGCTCACCCAGATCCTCGGCGGCGGTGCCGGTGCCGGAGCCGGTATTATCGGCAAGAACAACGGCAAGAACAATGCTGGAGCAGGAGGCGCCGCCGGCAACGTGGACATCGCAAACCTGCTGAGGCTCCTCGGTCGCGACCTCGACGCCGCTGCCCGCGTCGACGATGCTCTGGACCTTGACGACGAATAAAAGGCGTCTTTTTTCAAGACAAGGCGTTTTGTGAGACATGATGGGCTTGGAGACCTTTTTTTACTATATCGACTGGTGGAGGAAGTACTTGACACTGTGAGCAACCCACACTATTTCGGTTTTTTTTTTATTGTGTAGAACAGAAAGGGGGCATTGCTCCGGTGAGCAGAGCTCATTGCGGGAACGATTGCCACGATATAGAAAGAAAATATGCCGCTTCATTTCACGGCAGTCACAAGGCTGGACCAAGAATTATGGGTTACCCGGTTCTGCTACGTGCCTGGCTGACTTTTGGAGGTCCGTCAGAGCCATGTAGTTAAAATGAAGCGCATCAATACAATTGTACTATAGGCATGCACCAGACCACTGTTCTCACCATTCTGTCCCTTGGCTTCAAGATCTGAAAGAATCGTTGTGACCTTTCTCCGTGCGTCGATGAATGATCACCACAGCCAGGGAGGGGAGGGCTTGCCTTCGCCTCGACTTGCCGCCAAGATGACCTGAACCGACTGTTCACGGCCAAATGCCCCGAAGGTCGACCAGGATTTCTTTTTTCTTGTTTAACTTGCGCAGATGTGATGTGATGTGTCTAGGCATTGAGGCACGTTGCGCCGGGAATGCGTGGATCAAACGTGCAGATGAAACGGTCATCATCATGCCCCCGCCGCCGACGGGAACAGCCAAGGGAGGATTTGCTCCAAGGGTGGGCGGGCGTCTACTCCGTACGTACGTAGATCCATAGCCACTGGGGAGATTATGCTTGTAGAAGAAGGGAAAAAAGAAACCTTGTAGGCGATTAACTGGGAAAGGGGGGGGGGAGAAGGAATGCATGACTTAGAAGGGCTTCTAAGGGATAGAACAAGGAGTGATGAGAAAAAGTTCTTCAAAGATTGAACAAGATGTTCTCTCGAGGTATCGGCTCGAAGATCTACTCTTCTTGGGAGTACCTACATTCAAAGGAGACCGACTTTGGCATTGCCCATAATTTTGTACTTTTGAATTGCGCCTTGTATCTATGGATGGAGACAAATCGAGGCCATGCATGCTTTGCTCGGCAAATTGGCATCACAGGGTCAAGAGAACAAAACCACTCGGCCCTCCCCCTCCGCTCTATCCCAGATTGCTTTGATGAAGATGCATCCCAGACTCCCTTTTACTCTCGATCATCTCTACTAAATGCCTCAATGGGGGTTGCTAAGCTCAGTGAAAGCCCCCCTCCCCTTTCCAAGCATTTACTCCTCAAGGATGAGCTTGGTGATCTTGCCAATGGCAATGGTTTGACCCTATTAGAAAGAACGGCATTAGTACATAATTGACTCCGAAAAATACAGACGCACACTTTGATATCATGTGCATATCGTCGGGAAGGAAAAGTCTGCTTACCTGATCACGGAGCGTGAAGCGACCCATCTGGGGGTAGTCCTCGAAGCGCTCGACGCACACCGCGCCGGCGCCGCCGGTGACCTCCATGCGCGCGATGATGCTGTCGCCGCGCTTGGCGTGGGAGGGCGGCAGCTTGCTCTTGCGGTTGGTGCCCTTCTGCAGCTTGTGCAGCAGCGCGCCGAACGTGACCTCCTCGATGGCCGAGTGCACGTGCAGCACGCAGTTGTAGCCGGCCGTCAGGATGCTCTTGAGCTCGAGGATGCGGATCTGCGCCTCGAAGGCCTTGACGCAGTGCACCAGGCGCTTGGGCGAGCAGAGCACGAAGCCCGGCAGGATGTCCTCCTCCTCGATGCCGCGTAGGCGGATGCGCACCTGGTCGCCGCACTGGCCGATGGGGATCTCGTCCTCGGTCTCGCCGTACACGGCCGCCGGCTCGACCGACTGCTTGTTGGGCATCATGACGAGGCTCATGCCCTTCTTGACCACGCCGGCCTCGATCTTGCCCTCCACCATGGTGCCCATGTCGCGGTACTTGCCGTTGATGGCCATCATGAAGGGGGCGTTGAGCTTCCGCTCCAGGGTCTGCATGTTGTCGAGGTACTCGAGCAGGGAGGGGCCGTCGTACCAGTCGGCGACGCCCTTGGGGACCCTGTCCTTGATGCCCATGAGCTGCTGGGCAGCGATGGGCATGAAGAAGACGTCCGTCTTCAGGTTGTAACCAGTACCCTTGAGAAACTGAGATAGTTTGGTGGTGCACTCCTTGTAGCGCTCCTGCGACCAGTTGACCGTAGGGTCGTCCATCTTGTTGATGGCGACGATGAGCTTGTTGACACCCTGGGTCTTGGCAAGCATAGCGTGCTCACGGGTCTGTCCACCCTTCTCGAAACCTGTCTCGTACTCGCCCTTGCGGGCACTGATGACCAGAATACCGACATCCGCTTGTGAGGCACCGCCAATCATGTTGGGGACGTACGTCTTGTGACCGGGGGCATCGAGGATACTGTACCGCCGCTTGTCGGTCTCGAAGTAGCCACGGCCAACCTCGACGGTCTTGCCCTTGGAACGCTCTTCGTTGGTCAAATCCAGAGCCCAAGACAGATACCAGGTCTCACGTCCCATGTCCTTGGCTTCCCTCTTGTACTTGTCGAGTGTGCGTTGGTCCACCATACCGGTGGCGTAGAGGATGGAGCCACCGAGAGTTGACTTTCCGGCATCGACGTGGCCGATGAAGATAATGTTGACGTGCTCCTTGCCGTAAATCTCCTTGAGGGTGTCCTCGTCGACATCAGCAGCTTGCTCCTTCTGGACGGCGTCGACATCACGAGCAGGGCACTTGGCTCCGCGGGACGGGCTAGAGCGCCCTGAGGACGGGGTCGGCGAGGTCTTCCCGCTCGATGTGGTCTTGTCGGTCCCCGTCGTCTTTTCGATCGCCTTGGCCGCGGTGACCTTGGCTCCAGCCTCGGCTCCAGCCGCTGCCGCTGCCGCTGCCGCCTTGGGCTCAGCCTTCTCCGCCTCCTTGGCCTCCTGTTTCTTGGGCTCCGCCTTGGGAGCTGCCGTGCCGCCGATCGAAAGAACCTTGGCCTTGGGCTTCGCCGTCTCCGCTCCAATGCTCAGAACCTTGGCCCCGCCCTCCTTGGTTGCGACGGGCTTAGGCGCATCGGCCGAGGAGGCTCCGTCAGCCGGCCTCTTGGCGATCGTAGGGGTGGCCTTGGGCTGAGTGGGAGCGGGCTGCTGCTGGGAAGCTGGAGCCTGCTGTTGCTGTTGCTGTTGCTGCTGCTGCTGCTGCTGCTGGTAACCAGGGTACTGGCCTGTGGTGAAACATGTCAGTGAGAGGTCGTAGAGTGAGAAGAGACCGACAGTCGCCTACCGTAACCCTGGTTGTAACTGCCTTGACCGTAGACTTGGCCGTAGCCCTGATTATAGCCCTGCTGACCGTAGCCGCCCTGGCCATAGACCTGGCCGTAGCCCTGGTTATAGTATTGCTGCGGTTGCTGGTATTGCTGAAAGCCTCCGCCGTAGGGCTGTCCTGGCTGGAATGATTGCGCTCCGGGCTGGAAAGACTGTGCTCCGGGCTGGAAGCTGGAGACGCCCGGTCGGAAGCCACCACGTCCGGCCTGCTGGTTGTTGCCCAGGTTCATTTGTCCTGCCTGCTGCGCCAGGTTGTCATCCTGAGCAGCGGGGTCGTCCTCCCACGAGTTGAGGTTCGACATGTCGTCTGGTTGAATTAGGGGGACGAGAATTGATGGCAGTGAAACAACCGAGAGGGAATTGCTCGTCCGGGCAAGAGAGGAGGTGGGAGGTTGTTAAAAGGCGTAGGAGGTGTCGAAGGCTCGGGTCGCAAAATCGTCGTCCTACCCACTTTTTGGCGGCAAGACTTCCCCCGCGAAAGCTTCTTCAGGTGCCGATGGTTGATTGGGCTGAAGATGGCAGGGTCGTCAGGCTGTTCTGAGTCACCAGCATGCAAACAAGCAGGCAGCTATGTCTACAACCAAGGGTCAGGACGTTGATGCCAGGCTGTTTATCGAGGCCTTGTAATTTCGGCGACGTCGAGGCGATGAGGCGGGAGGGAAAGATCAAATTCATTATCAGCCCCCCCCCCCACCATGCCACCAAGACCAGAGGGGGAGACCAGCCAGCAGTGTCAACTGGTCCCACTTGTACAGTCGGCAGCCTGTTGTGCACTGTATTTGCCCCACCTTGTCCTGGTCTCGATACACAGTGCCCAGAGGAGCCGTAAAGCAGGCCCCTGTAACCTCTCGACTGGGTTGTACTTAAAGGGGCTTGGAAGTCGACTTCAACATCCACAGGAGCACTAACACAGAATGAACGAACACGACACGCACAGAGTCACTGCTTTCTTTCAGTCACCAGGGTGACCTTGAGCTCACCAACATCGCGTCTGCACGTCGCGTGAATGAAAGTGGTCCATGTAGAGCAAACAGTTCAGATGAAAAAAAAAAAAAAAATCACCACCATCTTTCTCTCCCTCTCCAGTCCCCCAAGCCAGCTTCCACCTGTAGTACACTGCATTGTGCTGTGCCATGGCAAGCGCCCAAGTCCAGATACCATGGACGCCCTCCTTGCCCGACTGGGCAGCCAGGCCTTGAACATGACGTTCCGTTGTGGCATTGCTTTCACTTCGAATTTTGCATTCAACCAATGCTCGCGACTTCTGAGGACGGTGGATGATCGAGGTATCCGTCAAGAACTCAAAGACCTACAACAGTCGTTGAACAACAAGATCAAGGTAATGATGTCACAACTCTGGAGACATGTCAGGTCTGGAAAGCTGGTTGCTAACCTGACCCTTCTGCTTAGATTATTTCCCCGGCCATCGACTTGATCGAGTTTGCGTTAGTATCGGCGAGAACCTATTTTCAAGTTCACACTTGTGCTAATGATTGATGGCCTGGTAGATCAGGGCGAGGAAATGTCTTCATGGAAGGAGCCGTTGATGTCGCCAAGTCGGTACGGCGAGACATCCTATCTCTGGGGAAGCGCTTGGAAGCTGCTGCGGTAGCAGAAGAATGCCTAGGTACTGCCAGTGCCCAAGGTTGCACGACAGAGGCTCAGCTCGCGGAATTGATGCTCATTGTCAAAGACATGAGAGATCTGCTGCGGCGTATAGACCAAGATATTCCAGCCTTGCAGCTTGCCATCTCAACATCTGGCGTCAGTCTCTCTGCATCGATACCGTCTGGGGTGTCGCCGTCGAGGCTGCTGCAAGCCAATACATTCCTCATCTTCGGAGATACCCAATTCGCAAGCAACCCAACCCGTGCCGTCCAGGTTGGGCCGTCCTTTTCACTGTCACTGTACATGTTGTTTCAAGCCCATGGCAGTGTTCACCAAGGGCCGTCCAATAGCGTCGCAAGCTCGACGACTCCCTCTGGCACTCGGCTGCCCGAGCATGATAGGGCACCAGTATGGCAGGAAGTACTCCACAAGGCTCGTGTTCGCTTGTGCAGGACTCCTCTGGGTTGGACTTTTGACCGAGAAGCCGGATATGTCCCACCACAAGACCAGCATAGGGAGGCCGGACTTGAGCCATTCCCGTTGGCGCATCGCGGCGTTGGCAACTCGGATGAGTTTGCATACCATCTTGAGATTATTGAGGATCTCGAAGATGGCCGGGTTCACGAGGATGAGGGTGACTTCCCAGCTCATTTTGACGACATCCGAAATGCGGGTATTCGAGAGTCAATACCTCTCCATCAGATCTCCAAAATATTCTATGCGGACACTGGGAGGATCCTCAACTTGAGTGGCGACGGTGGTCTTGAGAGCAACCCAATCTTGCTCTTCAAGCGGGATGCACTCGCCCCAACCTCCACCGAGATGCTGAAGGACTTAGCCGAGAATCGTCAAGGCTGCACCGCTGACAGCATCGAACAGCAGGATATCGACAAGCAGCTAGCGGACGAGAGCGGCGTGTTTGTCGACACAGAGCAGCAGGAGCCAGAGAAGTCGTCCTGGAAGTTCCCGGCACACCTCGACCCTGAGTGGCTGGCATTTGAAGTCTTTGAGGAAGACGATGATCCTTCTGGCGACGATGACAGTGACTTGGAAGCGGGTCTTCTTCTGGAAGATAATAACGACGACGAAGCCCTGAAAATGCCAAAGACACGATCGCGCCCACGGTCCTCTGTGGACTCGAGGCTGATCACTCAGATTCGCAATGTCTCCCTTGGATCATCGGCTGGAAAAAGGCCTCCCAAGGCATTGCACGTTGAGGATGGGGTTGTTGGAGGCGACAGCCAGGAGGAAGAGGTTGTCAACCACGACTCATTCATATCACGGTCTCCATTCGGAGCCATCACGACATCGCTCTCGCTCATGGAAATGTTGATACGCCTTGCCAGTCTGCAGGAGTGTCAACAGGCGTCGTACCTTTCCTTGCCAGATCACATTATCAACTTCTTCCTCGAGGAGACTTCGACTACTGGCCTGAGGGGGGAGGAGAGGTGGAAGGTTCGCAACGAGACGAAGAAAAAGGTTGGCTTTGATCCTTTCACTGATACCCCTTCCAAATAGACGGCACTTGGGCTGTCGTCCATAGAACGAGTTAGTTGTCTGTCTAGTGTGAATTACATAGTCAAGAAACATTGATTAAATTCAACGATGTAAGATATCGCAGGTTTCTGGTGGAGTGATTAAGTTTGTGTGTTATTTCGTCTTGGATTATCCATCGTTTTCTTCCTTTGTAATTTGTTGGCCACTCTCCTGGTTCGGTCGTCTTGATAAAATTAAAATTCTCATGCTTCCTAGCATTGTTACGACACCTTGACCAAGTGAATGTCAGAATAATTGACAGAAGTTCATCAAGAGCTACCTCAATATTAACAATGCATTTTCTTGCTCTGGTATCTTGAGGTAGTATCCCACTACCCAAGACAGATGGGCTTGATTGATAGTCAAGTACTTCTATTCGCAGCCCGTCAGTTAATCTGAGCATCACTTGCTTGACGAGAGGCATCTGTTGAATTTCATCATGTTGTGCAGGTGTGCATGAGCTCTTGTTAGTGGGAGATGTCGCATAAAAGTTGCACAACGGGCATAAAACCTCCTATCTCCGCAAGGCTAGTGTTGAGTGTTAGCAGCAAGTGTACCAGTTCACAGCGGGGACAGTAGGCACCCTGTCGCACCTGCCGTTGCCGCGCCACCCCGCCATCCATGTTGACAATGACATAATAAATTTGGTGAGGCCGAATAGAGTAAGAGCAAACAACACACCAGCAGAGGCAGGCAGCAGAGAAAGCGACCCAAATTCCAGGGGTCTTCAACAGGCGCCAACGCGGTTTTCGCTTCTCGTCAATTAACTACGAACATCCCAGTCGCGTAATAAGTCCGTGTTGCTGCGACCACTTTGTTTGTATAAATGCGGTACGTCTCCCCTTTCCATTACGGAACCCCCCAGTCATACCGATGCAAACAGTTGCATAATAAAAGCCTACCGCTGGACAAGCAACGCAACTAATCCTGCCTTCCCTTCTGCAGGAAACCAGGCGCTGGATTTGGTTTCCAGCCAAGAGACGATCTTGGGGCAGCAACGAAACCAGACTTGCCTCTTTCACCCAGCAAGAAGCCCATTGCCGGCAGCGATCACCGTCGTCCACTCGAGTCTACCTCTGCCAACAAGGCATCTCAACAGTCTCTATCCACTACCAAGATGGCGCGCTCCCGGAGCTCCTCCTTTTCGGAGGACGACCTTAAGATAATCGGTTCGCAAGCGATAAGCTCCCAGCTCGCGGACATGAGTCTCAATCAGACTCCCAGCCAGTCCCCCGCCCGACCATTGGGCCTCAACAGCGCCGCCATCGACCTGACGCACAGCCCTGCGACCAAGGCTCCGACATTTGGCCACCCCACTCTGATGCACTCGCAGATCAAGCAGCAGAAGAAGAAGGAGAGCAGCATGTTTTACCAGCCGAAGAACAGGCCTGAGCACCATAGAGCGGTACACAGGGTGGCAGGTCCACTGGCACCCAAGTACGAGGACAAGAAGCCTACCCCGCCTCAGCTGTATAGCTCCCTACCTTCGCTCGACGCTGCCCCGACATACACCCCGTCAGCCTACAACGACGTGCACTTCTATACAGACCCCGCAAAGGCGTCTGCGGATCTCAAGGCTCTGCTTGAAGGCGGCATGGAAGAGGAGGATGAAGACAAGGTAGCCCACGAAGGACTGGAAGATGGCGTGCTTGAGGGTGTCAAGGTCAAACTCTTGCCACATCAAGTCGAGGGCGTAGAGTGGATGAAAGGTCGTGAGCTTGGTCCTATCAAGAGGGGAAAACTGCCAAAAGGCGGCATTCTAGCCGATGATATGGGTCTGGGCAAGACTTTGCAGTCAATCTCTCTGATCATTAGCAACCCGAAGCCAAAGCACGACGAGAAAGGCTGGAAGAAGCATTTCGACCAGGTCGAGCGAGCTACCCTTGTGGTTGCGCCCCTTGCGCTGATTCGGCAGTGGGAGACCGAGATTAAGGAGAAGGTGTCTAACAGCCATCGACTCACGGTCTGTGTGCATCATGGCCCGAACCGAACCAAGAGGTTCCAAGACCTTGCGCGATATGACGTTGTCATCACCACATACCAGATTCTGGTATCCGAGCATGGCCAGTGCAAGGACTCAGTGATGGCTGGTTGCTTCGGTTTGCACTGGTACCGAGTGATTCTGGATGAGGCTCATAGCATCAAGAATCGCAACGCCAAAGCTACGAAGGCGTGCTGCGCGCTGCGGTCAGAATACCGCTGGTGCTTGACCGGTACGCCGATGCAGAACAACCTCGATGAGCTACAGAGCCTGGTCAATTTCCTGAGAATTACGCCCTATGATAACCTGTCGGAATGGAGAGCCCATATCGATGCGCCCATGAAGAGCGGCAAGGGCCACATCGCAATCCGGAGACTGCATAGTCTCTTGCGCTGCTTCATGAAGCGGCGTACGAAAGAAATCCTCAAGGAGGAGGGCGCCCTCAATCCAGGCGGCAAGAAGGCCCTCGAAGCCGCTGCCAAGAGTGGAGGCCCTGCTGCTCCAGCTCCTGCGTTCAAGGTGACGGAGCGCAAGGTCATTACCATGTCTGCCGAGTTCTCGCCTGCTGAGCGCCAGTTCTATGACCGGCTCGCGGAGCGTGCCGACAAGAGTCTCGAGAAGATGATGAAGGGCAAAGTCAACTATGCTAATGCTTTAGTCTTGCTGCTTCGACTACGGCAGGCATGCAACCACCCAAGACTGGTGGATGGCAAGCTGGAGAAGGACAAGGATGCGCTTTCCACCGACACTACTACGACTGTGCAGCCCAAGGCTGCAGATGACGACCTCGACGCGCTTGCCGATGCTTTTGGCGGCATGGGGATCCAGACGAAGCAATGCGATGTGTGCATGAGCGAGCTCTCCAAGGACGCTGCCGCCGACGGCAGGGCCATCTGTGATGCGTGTGCTGAGGACCGCGCCCAATTCGACCAGGATAGTCCTGAGCGGAAGCGGTCAAAGAAGAAGAAGGTCAAGAAGGTCGTGCAAGAGGAAGTCAAGGTGGAGGTCAAGAAGAGGAAACCGAGGAACCGGCGTGCCATTATTGACAGCGACGATGAAGAGGAAGCTGGGAGCTGGCTGGTCCCGGAGGATGAGCAAGGATCTCTCCACCTAGGCAAGGCTGGTGGCGAGGAGGACGAGAATGCGGAAGGTGGGGGCGACTGGATCAACTCGGACGACTCGATACATCGTTCCGAGGACGAAGACGATGGTAGCCGCCTGTCCAGCTTCGTCGTGGATGACGAGGGTGGCGCAGATAAGAGCAAGGCCGATGCCACTGCTGATGACGATACGTTCCTTTCCATCGCAAAGGTTCACTCTCAAGTTGTCGAAGAGAAGAAGCGCTCGCAGGCCTCTGCATCTGACACGGGCTCGGAGACGGAGTACGAGTCAGCAGACGAGGACACGGGCGTATCGGAATCGGATATCGATTCCGATGACACCGGCCGATTCCTCCATAATAAGCCAGGCCGCCTGACATCGCGCGTCAAGGGAGGCTCCTCGGCATCAAAGCACACCATGCAGTCTGCCAAGATCCGCCAGCTCGTAGAGATCCTGCACAAGGAGGTCCACGAGCACAAGTTTATCGTCTTCTCTCAGTTCACCTCGATGCTGGACCTCGTCGAGCCCTTCTTCCGCAAGGAAGGGTTCAAGTTCACGCGCTACGACGGCGGCATGAAGAACGACGCGCGCGAGGAGAGCCTGCACCGCCTGCGCAACGATGCCGGCACGCGCATCCTGCTGTGCAGCCTCAAGTGCGGCTCGCTGGGCCTCAACCTGACGGCCGCCACGCGCGTCGTCATCCTCGAGCCCTTCTGGAACCCCTTTGTCGAGGAGCAGGCCATTGACCGCGTGCACCGCCTCACGCAGACGGTCGACGTGGTCGTCTACCGCCTGACGGTCGCGGGCACCGTCGAGGAGCGCATCCTCGAGCTGCAGGACAAGAAGAGGCTGCTGGCCGAGCAGGCCATCGAGGGCGGCATGCGCAAGAAGAACGCGCTTAAGCTCGGCCTCAACGAGATTCTGGATCTATTCAAGCACGACGGCGCCGCTGCCGGCGGCGGCGGCGGCAGCAGGATGGACTACTACACGGGCAACGTCGGCACGGACGGCACGGCGGCGGTGCAGGATGTGGGTGGTGTCATGAGCGGTATGCGCAGGGGAGGAGGCGTCGCGGTCGAGAAGCCCAAGGCCAGGGATCCTGTGTACGACCGGCGATGGTAAGATGCGGCGCAGGACGATACGACAATGGCACGCACGATGACGATGATGGATGGATGGATGGATGGTGTGGCGTTCAGGGCGTTTTCGGCCTAAAGGGATGGATGAGGGCGACGGAGTTTCTTCTTCGATAGACTTCCTTCCACCTGTGCCAAAGGGGCATGCATGGATTGTGTCAACTTGTGGTGTTAGATTCACTTGTAGAAGGATAAAAACGATTCTGGTATTCGAGGAGATTTCGACGATAACCCATCGTGTATTACAAATGTGCCAAAGATTTCCAATATCACGCACAGTGAAGGCGGCGGGGACAGATGGAGAATGTATAAAGACATTTTTATGTCTTTTTATTTTGGCAAAAAAAAGGGGGGAAACTATCTAAGGGTCCAAATTCTCATGAGCTTCATGAGCATCGGATGTTGTTGTGTTTGCGCGCGCGCGTGTTGGGGTGTTACATATCTATCTACTACACTTCGAAGAGGTTTTCTTCATCCCTCTCTCCCTCTGCAGACGGTGGTTCTTGGTGTTGCTATCCCCCCCCCTTTCTTCCCATCTTTTTTTATGCTCTCTCCACAGGATTCTCTCCCCTCCAAAAAGGAATAACGTCCCCGAACCATGTTGCTATGCGGAAGGAGACCAAACCGAAGAAAACTCGTGCAATTATGTTATGTCGATCAATGCTACGTTCCTCTCCCCCATTTTCCACCTCTCTCCTGTTCCATCGCTCTGCTTCGCTCCCATCACGCCCCCATCACGCTACCGGGAAGAGTTGGTCAAAAGAAAATTGGGTGCCGGAAAAAAAAGGCGCTGATGGGAAATGCAAAGCCACATTCTCTTCCTTTTCTTGTTCTCAATCGTGAAATTCCATCTCATCTTACCCTCGCGCACTCATAACCTCGCGGTAGTACGCCGAGGCGAGGTCGTTCGAGTACCTCAGGTGCCGGTCCTCCGTGAGCGGCAGGCGCGAGATCTTGGACAGATCCATCTGCAATAACAAACACTTTTAGTTAGCCAAATTTCATCCCCCAACGTTAATGGACAATGATATCCTGTGTGTAGGCACACAACTTACCCGTCCCTTGCCAGCCAACTCGATAGCCTCGCCGGCAACCACGTCCGCCATCTCGGTGATGGCCGCCACCTCGGTCGTGTCCGACTCGCCGCACGCCTCGTACATGGCAGGCAGGCTCGCCATGAGCGCCTCGACGAGCCGCGGCGCCGACGAAGCCGAAGCCCTGCTGCTCTGCCCGCCGCCGATGCTGCCGCCCGCGGCGGCCCGCTCCGCCAGCAGCTCGAAGAAGTGGCCGTAGACCTCGCCGCCGAGCGCCCAGTCGGGGATGGCCTGGCGGTGCGGCTGGAAGCGCACGAGCATGGCCACGGCGTCGGTGTAGTCGCGCGCCACGACGGCCCGCGGCGCAAGCTCCCGGGCAAAGATCTTGTGCGCGTCGGCAAAGGCCCGCGCCTTGAGCAGGCACCGCGCCTCGAGCGCGGGGCGGTCCTGCCGGCTGCGCCAGTGCAGCGCGGCGGCCTGCCAGAACCAGGCCGGGGGGATCTTCATGTCCTCGACGATGCGGTCGTGGTAGTTGTGCTCGCGCGACTCGCGCGTGAAGAGGGCCGCCGCGTTGCGGTTGAGGACGTCCTGCACAGCCTTGGCGCGCGCGGCTGGGTCGCTGAGGTGCAGGAGGACCCAGATGGCGGCGACCCAGCTGCCCTCCTTCTGGTAGTATAAGACCTCGGTCGCGAAGGAAACAGTGAGCGCGTCGGCCTTCGCCTCCGCCTTGTCGCCAAAGAGGTGCTTGTTCTTGGCGCCCAGTGCCTGGCTCAGCTGCCAGCAGAGGCGGTAGTTGAAGGGCGCGAGCTGTGAGTTCTCCGGCTGGAGGATGTCCTCAAGCTTAGCGCGGCCGGCGAAAACCTTGAGCAGGCCCCACAGGAGATCCTCTCGGCGGTTAAGGTTGTTGTCCTCGTAACCAGCCTGCAGACCCTGCTCAACATACCAGGGCTGAGGAGCGGGCACGCTCCCATGTTCCACATCATCCAGGAACTTATCCACTGCAATGGTGATGTCGTCCTCGGAGGAGATGCCATACCACAGACGCAGACCAAAGGCCTGCTTCCAGTTCAAGCCAAACCGCTCTGCAATGTTCTCGGTGTCCAGGCGGTTCTCGACTCCGACACCCTTCTTGCCCTTGCATTCCGTAACACTGCCACCCAGAAGCGAGTAGATGGCCCGGATGGCCAAGCTAAACTCGGAGAGGACATCGCCATCGTGCCACTCCTCCATCTGCTCCTTCATGTCCTTTTGAACCGCATCGCTGGTGCCAATGAGCGCTACAAGGGTGGCGAGCTTCAGATCTTTGCCGTCGCTCAGTTGCTTGCAGGCCTCGGCCACCTTGTTGGCAGACAGGTATGCGATAGCTTTCTCCTCGGCCGTGAAGGCGCGGTCTAGGTTCTTGGCGAACGCATCTTGCACGACGCCTCTCCAGAACTTGGCCAGGTTGACCTTGCGGATGCGCTTCTCCTCCACGGCGCTGACAGCACGGTCGACGGGGTCGAATAGGACACTCGCCAACTCCCACACCGATCGCTCGTAGGAGTCGATGTTTCGCGAGATCGAGTCGAGGCGATCCGACTGCTTGCGCTTCGCAGCGGAACTGAAAGTTGAAAAGGCCTTGAGATTAGGAACGCGCTGAGTCGAGACGGTGGGGACGCCGTTGACGACATGAATGTCCACCAAATCCCGATGGTCGGCAATACCCTCGAGGGGGTTCTCAATAGGGAAGTCACCGGTGAATGCAGAGCTCTTGACGACACCGACACCGTCGGAAAAGCCGTTCAACTTGTTGTTTCGAACCAGGAAGGCCCCATCAGGAGCCCAAGAAGGCTTAAAGGAGTCGTGGAAAGATCGATCCTTGGGGTCCATGTCTGCTTCGTTCTCGGGTTGTTTTGACTGTCGCTTGTAGGGCCACTGTAGACTGAGTTAGTGACGGCATGGAACGGTAGAGATGAACAGAAATCACATTGCAAAACAGGGAAGGCGGCTCAAAGCAGAACAATGGCTCTGAATTTTGCTGCCTTTGTGGCAAACAGCGGTAAAAGAACAAATTTAAGAACCGACCTTCATGAAGCCCGTTGCGGGCGTAATGGTCTGTGTGGGCTGGACAGGCGCCTGGGCCTTCTCAAAGAGCGAGTTCATCAGGTCGATGCTCGTCGCAAAGCCCCTGCCGTCCGAGACCAGGCGGTTTCTAACTACAGGTGCCTTCTCCTGTACACCTGGCCCATGAAGCTCAACATCGTTCAGGGCCCTGAGCGCAGCCCGGTCACGTTTCTGAGGACTGACAGTCCTACGTAGCATGTCCATCCAGTCATCACCGCCAGCGACCTGGAGCTTGAGGGGTGTAGCAGACTCTTTGATCGCCCGCATCCTCGCTCGCACGATGCCGGCGGGCGTGTCGGGAACCATAGTCGAGCCTAGTTGTGGCGACGTTGCTTGGGGCTCCGCGGGATGATGGGGCTGGAAAGTCGAGATCGCCATATCCTCGTTCTCCAAGGCCACATCACCGTGATCCATCTCCTCGTCGTCTGCAATCACAGGCACGACGGAGCGAGCGGATACGTATTCCGCGGAGCCACTAGATAAAAAAGACTGCTTCTGGGGCACAATCTCATCATCCGACATAGCTTCATCATCGAAAGCTCCGGGAACGGCCCTACGGTTCCTACGAAATTCGAACGTGTCATCATCGTCGACCTCCGGGGGCGCCACAAAGGTCTGCACCGGCTGGTGAGGAGGGAGAACGGGCAGATCCTCTCGCTCTTGGGTGTCGGCCTGCGGCTCGGTCTCCTCCTCGTCCTCGTCATAGTCCAGGCCGTAGGTAGTGAAGTGCTCCACAGTAAAAGTCCAGACACCCGTGTCGGCGTCGTAGTTGATGAAGGTGGTGTTATCAATCTTCTTCAGGCGCTCTACATGTTTCGCAACCCGCGGGCCGGACTTCTCATGAACGCGACCACGCGGCCACGAATGCTCGAGCGAGATCTCAGAAGGAACATTCAGACCCTTGCCCATAGGGGGTTTCTTGGCGGCGACAGGATAGACGGTCGCAGAGCGAGTCTCCAGCAGGACGATTCCACCGGGGATGTCCTCGATATTGATGTTGCTCAGATCGACGGGGACCTTAAATCGGATCTGACCAATGCCCTTGCGACCGACAGTGAAGTCTGAGACTTGCTGGCGCTGCATGCGATTCATGGCGTTGATCTCCTCCATAGAAGGTCGCATCCAGTACTCGCCGTTGATCTTGGGGGGCTCAACTGACTTGGTGACGGTCGGGGAGCCTTCCTCGTGTACGATGGCCAGTTCGTTACCCTTGACCTGCTCCATTTCGGGGTTGGCATCGGAAGAGCTGGGCCGCGACCCGTTGGCATTGTTGCTGGTGCGCGTGGATGGCCGGATGAAACCCAAGTCCTGGGCAGATTCCTCAACGGCCTCTCCGCCCGCAACACCGTTCTCGATAGCGGGGACAGTGCTTGTATCGAAGCTGACACGCTTAGAGAGCTTGCGAGAGCCGTTGAGCAGCTCAGCAGGCTGCTTCTCTTTGTTGGGAGTGCTGAAGAGATCGCTGCGGATCTCACGGTTGATGACAAGTCGCTTGACGCTCCCAGTGCCGGTGTGGTACTTGGGTCCGGATGTAGAAGAGAAAGCGCCAGGAGCGAGGATGCTGTCTTCGGGATTGAAGCTGCGGCGGAGGCTGCTGGAAGAGATGCTCTTGCTCAGACCGCGGGTGCTGCCCATGAGGAGGCTCTGGCCGAACCCTCCGGGAGTGCTTGCTACGCTCGAAGGGCTGGTGGGGGTGCCAAAGTTGCTGTATGAAAACCCAAAGCCACGCTTCGAGGGAGTGACAAACTTGGAAGCCGAGCCCGGGTTAAGCTTGTAAAGAGGCAGAATGGAGCCGCGTCGGGGCGTCTTGGTGGTGCTACCGGACAAGGGAGTAGCCAGCGGACCAGGGTCGCGCACTTCGCCGGCGCCTAGACCTTGGAAAAGAGACGGTGTGCCGAAGGCAGAGACATCATTGATGCTAGTCGTCAACGACTGAGGAGTGTTCTGCGCGCCCTGAGAAGCACCGAACAAGGGGTTGGTGGCTTGGGGCTGCTGTTGCGTTGCGGTGTTACCGAAGAGGGACTGGGGTTGAGCGGTCTGGGCACCAAACAGACCACCTCCAGTCGACTGCGTAGATCCTCCAAACAACGAGGGCTTGGCTTGGCTTGCGCCAAAGAGACCGCCGGGCTGAGCGGCGGGTTGTTGTTGGGTCTGGGCGGCGCCACCAAGACCGCCGAAGAGACCTCCACCAGTTGCTCCTGTCTGGGTGGCTGTGGCACTACCAAACAAACCACCGCCTGTCGATCCTGCCGGCTTGTTACCAAACAGGCCGCCTGAAGGCTGAGCAGTCTGGCCACCACCAAACGCTGACTGTGCCTGATTCGCGTTACCAAAGAGGCCACCGCCGGTGTTGGTGTTTCCCGTGTTTCCGAAGAGTCCACCTGGTTTCTGCTGTTGTGCGTTACCAAAGAGACCTCCACCTTGCTGCTGCTGCTGCTGCTGCTGCTGCTGTTGTTGCCCCTGTCCACCAAAGCCACCACCAAAGCCGCTGCCGGTACCCGCCTGGGTTGAGCCGCCAAAGAGGCCGCTGCCCGTGGTCTGACTGCCTCCACCGCCGAAAATACCGCCTCCGGTACCGGTGGCGGTGCCAGTGGTGCTTCCGAAGCCACCGGTCGTGCCCGCACCGCCAAAGCCAGTTTGCGCGCCTCCTGTACCAAAGTTGAAAGATGAAGAAGGTTTGGCCTGTGTGGTACCAGATCCAAAGAGGCCGCTGCCAGTGGTGGCGGCGGTATTAGCGCCAGATCCGAATGCGTTGCCGGCGGACGTGCTACCAAAAGTGGATGCCGATCCAAAAAGGCCGCCGGTCTGTTGAGGCTGTGATGTAGACCCAAAGAGGCCGGTTGCAGGCTTGTTCTGCTGGCCAAAAAGACCACCGGAGGTGCCTGAGCCAAAGCCGCTGCCGGTTGTGGCTGCCTGACCGAAACCTGTCGAGGCAGGCTGGGTACTACCGAACAGACCGCCGCCGCCAGTAGTACCGGTGTTGGTGCTGCCGAACCCGGAACCCGTGCTTCCAAATCCGCCGCTACCAAATCCGGAGCTCACACCAAAAGCTCCAGTCGAGCCGCTCGCATTGCCATGTCGTCGGCCCTGGTTGTAGTCGGCAAGCCGCAGCTCTTCGGCAGACCACTTCTTGTACGGCTCCATGAAGAGGATATTCTGGAAGGAGTTGGATTGGCTGGGGTTGTTTGCCTCCTTCTCAACGGTCGGCTGGAACTGCACCTGAGCTGTGCCTGGGGGTTCTCCAACATTGGTGCCGATACCAGGGTTGCTTGTAGCTCCGAATCCTGTGCTTCCGCTGCCAAAGCCACCAGTTGCGCCGCCGCCGAACAGTGATGAACCGGTCGTGCCGGTCGTGCCAGCGCCAAAGGTGGTGGCGGGCTTGTTTCCTCCAAACATCGACGAGCCGCCGCCGCCGCCGAAAGGGGTGGATGACGACGCGGTGTTCGAGCCGAAGCCACCGCTGCCGAATCCCGTTCCGCCAGCAGTAGCCGTCGTCGAAGATCCAAAGAGACCACCGCCGGCTGTCGTGGTCGTGCTACCAAAGGCGGGCTTGGCGCCAAAACCGCCACCAGTGCCTGAGCCGAAACCGCCTAGAACAAAGACTCTTGTTAGTAACGCGTTTGCTGTGCACCATCACTAAAAAGTTGACAGGTAAAGCAAAAAGCTCATTGCATCGTTCTGATCGATAGGCGAGGAAGGAAGGAAGTCTCGGGTATAGAACGAGGAAGTAAAGCGTACCGCTTGTGGTGCCGAAACCGCCGCCAGTCGAGGAGGAACCGAAGAGACCTCCTCCCGAGCTCTGGGCCGGGGTGCTGCCGAAGCCACCGCTCGTCGAGCCAAAGGCTGATGGCACGGAATCACGACGTTAGCTCGGTGTGTCCCGATGGTGATGGGGTCCGAGACGGATCTCGACGCAGAAAAAGCGGAAAGCAGGACGGGACGCGCAGGATGCAGGGAGCAAAATGACAGTACACACAAAACTTACCTCCGCTAGTCGAGGGTTGGGAGCCAAAGCCACCAAATCCACCCGAGGATTGTTGATTCTGCTGGCCGAAGCCAGAGAAACCGCCGCCGCCAAAAGACATCTTGTTTCTGCTATCGAGAGCTTGATGTCAAGATGGTTTGGGTTGACAGTCGCAGGTCGCGAGGGCAAGGTGTCGCGCGCCCGACGCGTTGGGAACGGTCGAAGCCTGTGGCCTTTGTTTCGATAATCAAAGACGACGCACCGATATTTGCCGACCTAGGGAATGATGCTCGTACGGAGATACAGTCGACTGCGCGCGTGCTATAGCGGCGGGCGGTCGAGAGAGCTCCGTTTGGGGGTGTGGGTTGTTTGGGTCGAGGGGATGAAAGGTATTTTTTAAATGAGGCTGGTTGACATTTGCAGCCAGCTAAGGTAAAATCCTGGTGGAGACAGCCTTGGAAGCCTCCGTCTTGCAAAGCCAAGACCTCGAGCCTACGTGAGGCAGGAGTGAGGAAAATAAAAAGGTATTGGGGAATGGAAACGAATGAAAGCGGTAAAGGAGACAAAGAAGAGACCCCTCCTCGAAGACAGAGGACAAAGCCGCAAATGGAGCTGGAGTTGTTCTCGCACTAGGTAGGCAGCTGGAGCTCTCTGATGTATGAGTGCCCCCCTGCCAGTGACCAGAGAAGATGTGGTGACGGAGTTCGAGGTTGAGTGGGCTAGGGAATAAGGTAGTGAAGTCGGGTAGTGAAGTAGGAAAATGGTGGGCGGGCCTGAGCTCTGTCGCAGAGTGGGGCCCGTATTTGAGGACCAGCTGTCCCTACCAAAACACCTCAGGCAGCAGACCACTCACCTGCCTAATGCCAATTCCCTCGCCTGATTGGCCAGGCTGCCCAGACCTGCCAGTAAAGAGGCAGCGACCGTGAATGCCTTCAATCCTATTCCACTTTGTGAAACACTCTTTGTTCATCATCAGGTCATATGGTCACTAATTTCGACGAAAACAAGGGCTGTACTGTGGCTGTGCGCATTTGATTGCAAATCATCGATTCTCTGTGACCTATCTCACCCACCACACATCCTCCAAGTCATATATCTCCTCCTGCGCTTCGTGCATGTATAGATGGATATGTAGATACAGATACACGCTCTCGACATAATCTTGAAAAATTCCAATGTCGTTGCCGTCATCCACTGCCAAAAAAAAACACTGTATTGGTGTATAAAAAAAAAGGAGAAGCGGCTATCTCATCTGGTGTAAAGGTGCAGGACGATAGCACCGAAAGAAGCTTTTTCTCGTACCTCCCGCTACCCTGCAGAAAATCAAAAAGAACAAGGCAGCAACGTCACATGCAATGTGTAGTAAGAAGAGACAGTAGGGAGCGCATGGCACTATGACGAGAGATGTAGTGCGGAATCAAAGAGGTCCACCATGGCCCAAGAGACATATCGTCAACACCGACCCCCGCTAGAACTGAATCAGATCTCCCTGGCCTCCCTGCTGCTGTTGCTGCTGTGGCCGACCCGCGAATGGGTTGTTGGTGCCCTGACCGCCAAATCCATTCATGTTAGCAGGGCCAGTAGCCGCCGGCATCTGCTGGCCATAAGAGATGTTGGGCATGCCGGTAAACTGCTGGCGCAGGAAGGGGTTGCTCCCCGTCGCGTCGGCCGTCAGCCTGCTGACACCAGAGCCAGCACTGTTGACAAAGGTGCCGGGCGCGGTGTGCTGGGCCGGGATACGCAGCTGTCCAGTATTTCCAAAGGTGTCTTGACCTTCGCCGCTGGACAGCAGCGCGTTGAGCTTCGCCTCGTGCTCGCTCACGTTGCTGTTCTGCATGGATGGAGGAGGAGGAGTGAACGAGGTCGGCTGCGGCTGATTGAAGCTGCTGAGGGTCTTCTGTTCCGGGAGGCTGCTGAGCGCCGGCATCGATGGCGCCTTGAAGGTCTGCGGGCGCGCCATGTTGGAAGCAAACGGATTGTTGGAGCCGGTCTTCATGGGCTGCATGCCCGAGGGCGACTGGGTGTTGTTGGTGGCCCAGGGGTTGTTGCTTCCGGGCTGCGGGTTGGGATCTTGCGGCGACTGTACTGGTGTCTGCTGGGCATAGGGATTGTAGCCTGTCGGCTGCGGCTGGAAGGACTGCATGCTTTGCATGCCCTGCATGTTCTGCATGTTCTGCTGGCCATAAGGATCATAGCCCGTCGGTTGCATGCCAAATCCGTTCGCACCGTTGGGATAGCCGGTAGGCTGGGTCTGGAAGCCCGTGTACGCATTGGGCATGTATCCCGTGGGCTGCGTCTGCATCTGGTTCTGCTCGATCGGGTTGGCAAAGAAGTCAACCGCACTTCCCTGCTGATAGCCCTGGTTGAAGCCGGTGTACTGTGGCTGGCTCTGGGTGGTTTGGACCGGCGAGTCGTCAAAGAGCGAGGCCGCATTGGTCTGCTCCAGCTCTCTGCGTCGGTTGTCCTCCTCTTCCTTGCTCAGCTGGATCGCCTTGGCAAGATCGTCGTCCTCCTCGTTGGCGCCGCTGCGGCTCTCGCGTTTTCGGCGATCCTCCTCTTCCTGGAACTTGCTGGCCTCGATAGCAAGCTTGTACTCGGCATCCTCCTCGTCGCTGTATTGGCGCCGTGGTTCGCGCCGTCTCGGTTGCGACGACTCGGCATGTGGCGGAGGTCCGTATTCATCGAGCCCCGTCACCCTAGACTTCCACGACTTCCTGTCGCTCCGCTCGGCCCGCAGTCGCTCGTCGTCGAGAACCAGTGACGTAAGCTCCTTCGCAGCGACACGCACTACAATCTGGTCAGCTTGGTCGTGTTGGGTCACGGATGTGCCGGCATGCGCCTACCGTTCTGCCCTACATCTCTTCCTTCCTCGTCGATGTACTGGAACTCTCGGAGCGTCTTGATGATGTATATGTTCTGCTTTCCCCACGTGACGACCAGCTCGGAGCCCTCGTGCAGGCAGTAGTCTAGCACCTTGAGCGCCTTGAGGACGTGCCTCCAATTCTTTCCCTTATCGTTAAGTCGCTTGTCAATCATGTCCATAATCTCGTAGAACTCGGTCGACCTGTCAGGTTCGGGCCTCGAGGGTTAGCGACGATTGCGCGATCCGTCATCAGCGGCATAGAGCGACGTACGAGTTAAAGGTCAGCTGAGCGATCTCGGCCATCTGGGTGCCGGTCGGGCCCCAGGGGTCGTTGCTGGTCGCTGCACGGATCAAACGTCAGTATATCAAACTATCGCGGGCTCCAAGGCGATTGGGTGGGTTTGTACGGACCATCGCGGACCTTGACCTGGACGCTGGAGTAGCCTTTGGTGACATTTTTTACACTCCTGATGACCTTGGACATATTGGCGGCTGTCGGGGTGTTTGTGACGTGGTGGAATGGATAACGGGAGGATCACTCAGTTGGTGGCCGACCAGCGAAGATCCAGGCGCAAGGAAGAGCAGCAAGGCAGCTGGGTTGCCCGATGAGGTCGCGCAGGGTGCGGTGGCCTTGGTAGCGAGTGTCTTCTGGCAGCGCAGATACTTGTCGCATGCACCGGAATGGCAACCAGATATGAGCTTGTGAGTCGCGAGGTTGGGAGAGAGAGCGAGAGAGAGGGGCGAAGCTCGGCCACTAGCCTTGGCCAGAGCCAGTCAGTCTCTGTTTAAGCGGGACCCGGGGCTGCCCAGGATCCGGAAACGCAGGATGACGAAGGTTGGTGCTGGGCCTTTGGAGAAAAGCCTCAAAACACTCTCTCTGTAGCCTGGAGCGCTGATGGCAGTCAGTTTGGTTAGGGTGGACAGTTGGGAATGTCTTTGGGAGAGTCGAAGGGTCTGCAGGTGTATGAAACAGAAGAGGTCAAGTTTACCTCTAGTCAAATCCACCACTTTTCTTCGACACTGGCGCCGTGTTGCATGACTTGTGGACGATCCCTATGCTTTTGGGTGCCGATTCGATTGGGAGGGTGTCCACTTATGACGAATCCCGCATTCGCAGCGCTAAGAGGCGCCACGCACGACCACACCCGGCGAACCCAGGCAGAGTCGGCACTATGAACTGAACTCTTCTGGAAGCGTCGGGTGGTAGGTAAGGTACCTATGTAGGTAGGTATATTTTAGTATTTTACTATTAGCCTCGTATCACACACACCAGAGGTACATGCAGCAACGGGCGGTCTGGTGTCGTGTCTTGGTTCCTGAGAAGCCGCGTGTAGCCTTGCCACAAGCCACTCAACATGCACAGTCAGCCGGCAACGAACGATATTGACGGGTTCAATCCTGTCAGCAAAATAGAGGCAGACATGCTGCAGAAGTTATTTCTAAGTAATCGCACAATAGGCTCGTGCTTAACCTCACGACCCCGATCTGGTGTTACATGGTTACTCGTGACAAAACTCATCGCTCCCTTGTCGGCGCCCTAGAAGATATCATGGCCTGAAACCCGTGCCCTGCCAAAAAGACGCTCTTCATTCGTCGTCGCCATCTCCATCCGCCATGACCACGTCTCCGCCCCCTTCAGCAGAATGGAGGCTTCCGTTCACAGCGTTCGCTGTGGTTATTGTCTGCACCTGGACCGTGTCTTCCGCCTGGTCCTCTCGCTCTGCCTTCTTCTCGTCCCTCTTGAGTTGAGCCTGTGCCTGTGCCTGTTTGCGACTCTCGAGCCAGCCCGGGGGCATGCCGGGACCGCTGTCAGCCCCGCCGTAGTCGCTCTTCTTGGTGCCCTTGGGCCAACGACCCGGGCCTCTGCCTGTCCCACCCGTTTTCCTCTTGGAGGAGCTCTTGGGCTTCGACGCCGAGGCACGCCGGGCCGAGCCACCGCCTATTGAACGTCGCGGGCGCGGTCGCGATGCACTCATAGTACGCACGACGGGTGTGGCAACCGAACCCAGCGTGGGCCGGGGCCTGTCGACCCTGCGAGCATTCAAAGGCGGGTAGACCACAAACCGGGTTGGCGGTATGGCTTTGTACGCACTCGTCCAGTCCTCGTCCTCTGCCTTTTTCGAAATGGCACTTGAATGCGATCGCTCGACCGAGCCTGCGCCGGCCGCGTTGTGGTTCTGCTCCTGCTCACCATCCGGCTTGGCTTGGCCCTCCCCGTTCACCAACCCGTTCGTATCTGCTGATGTTTCGTTGGGTTCAGTAGACTCCATGACGTTCGCATCAACATCCACTTCGGCCTTGACCACCTCGCCGGGGGCGGGTCCGTCTCCGTTCACCGCTTTGTGCGCTGCAGATGTCTCACCGTTCGTGGGCTTTGGCTCTTCCTCATCGCCCGCTGAGGCCATAGCTGTGAGGGCTGGTCCGAGCTCAAAGTTTGCAACGTTGTTGCGCCCCATCACGTATGGCGTCCAGGTGAGGGCGGCCGGGTTTAGCGTGACGTACTTCTTCGCTTCCCATTTTGCCACATATTCCTGGCAGTATGCCAAGTCGACCCGGAATGCATAGACGCCCGTCGGTGGATCTCGAACGAGACACCTCAGACCCTCAAGTGCCGAAATCACATCGTCCGGTGTCAGGCCTGTATCGTCGGAGATCTGCTTGATGCTCAGTCCCTTGGGCTCAAACCTGTCCTCGGGAACGTGCTTCAGCAGGTAGCGACTAAGAACCAGCCTCCAATAGTTTCTATACGAGACAAGACCCATGTCTGAGAGAGGCTTCTCGGGCGATCCCGTCTTCTGTTCCACTCGAGTGAGCAGGTAGGAAAAGTCGATGAGGAGGTTGCCATAGCCTTTTCGCTGATGGATGGGCAAAGTCAGGATACAGCTGACGTTGTTCTGGCTGCTTGCTCTCTTCTCTTTGGAGAAGTACCCGACAAAGTGGTAGCCGAGGTCATCGAACTCGCAAAGGACGTAGAAGAGGAAAGGCTCCACGTCGTAGTAGAGTGTCTTGGAGCCCAGAAAGAGCTTTGCCAAAAGACAAAGGTTCTGACAGTAGACTGGGTTTTTGCGGCCGTCGACTTCAAAGACCGACACAGAGCCATGCCGATATATTTCGTCTCCAGGAGGGTGCTTGGCGGGGCACTTGAGTTTGTGCCGCCATGCGACGTAGTCCGAGTTCATGTACTTGAGGCAGAACTCGCAGATGTAGAGAACCCGGTTTCTGCTATATTCTTCCGGGTACGGAGCTGCGTACCAAGTGTCGATCTCCCACCCGCCGAATTCGATGCACTCGATCTGGCTAGCTGGGCCAGATGCCTTTTTCGCTTTCTTGACCGGAAGCTCGTTCTCCTCTTGCATCCTGAGAAGCCGCTCCCGCCATTCTTCCTCAGCCTTTTGCTTCGCCTCGTCGAAGCGACGGCGATCTTCACTTGTGGGAAGTGTCTTGGACGTGTCCGCCTCTGCCTCTGTCAGAATACCGCCGTAGGGTTTGCCCTTGAGCTCGTCTGTATCTTTGTCAAAGAAAGAATAGAACGGTTGCGTGAAATTCGTTGAGACGAAGGGTGCCGTCAGGGGTACGCCAACGTGAACTGAACTTCGCGACGTGCCCGGCCGCGATGATCTTGAGGTGCTTGCTTTGTTGGCCGGCTTAAGAGCGCCCTTCGGCTTCTGCGAAGTGATCTTCTTAAGCTCCGCAGCGTTTAGTGTCGCCTTAACCACTAGACTGTTGCGGGTCTTCTTCGTGATCGAAGCAGAAGAGGGGGTGTTCGTAGCTTTCTGCCGTAGAGACCTCGACGACCGCGGTCGGGGCGTCTCCTCCCCATCGGTCTCCCCATCCACACTCATCTCATCGCCCGTGTCTTTCCTGCGTTTCCGCAAAGACATGACTTCCTCATCGACCTCCGCAGAGGAGGTCTTGCGTTTCCTAAGCACACGAGAACCGTCCATGGGATCTTCGTCAAGCACGAGCTGGTTGAAGACAGAGTGCGAATCCGGCTTTGGCTTTGGGGCCGGCAGAAGTTCTCGGCCAAGTCGTCCATTTGATATCCTACTACTTGGTGACGTATTTTCGTCACCTTCACCCTCTTGCTCCTCGCCTTCGGCATCCTCGCCCTCACCCTCTTCGAGCAGAGCATCTTCACGCTCGGCGTCGTAGCATTCTGGGCATTTCCATTTCTCGGGGCCTGGTGAAAATTAGCGTTGGATTATTAACCACGCGATTTGTGCACAAAGACATACCGTTTCTTTGATCAATGGCGTCATTCTCTCGGGCGCATTGCTGGTGTGCTATTGTGTTGTCAGTTAGACTTTCAATCTACCAATTAAAGAAAAGCTTGACCACGTACCATTTTCACCACACCCTTTACAGGCAAGAAAGGTTTCGAACTCTTCACTGGGGTCGTTCTCCTCGTCTTGTTTGCAGAACATGCAGACATTCGAATTGACATTCTCTTCTTCCTCGTCGTCTTCTTCATTTTCGGCGTTATCCTCCCAGGCTTCCTCCCCCTCTGATTCTTCGTCGCTGGCGCTTTGCGCATCTGCCTCAGAGCCTGCGCTGGCTTCACTACCTTCATCTTCGTCCTCCTCTTCCTCTTCTTCATCATCCTCGCCGGGTCTGATTTTGACAGCCCCGACTCCCTCATCGTCCTCGTCGCCTTCGGCATCCTGATCTGCATCATCCGGCGTTTCCAGGGCGTTGCCGTGTGATATGGCGGGTTGAACTGTCATGTCTTCTTCGTCTTCTTCTCCTTCGGCATCTTGTTCATACGCGCCATCATCATCTTCGCCCTCAGCATCCTCATCTTCGGCACCATCCTCGATTTCCATGTCTTGGCTTTCTTGGGCAGACCCGTTCTGAGATGATTCCTGGAGATTCGCTCCAGATCCCTCCTCTTCAAGGTCCTCGGACGCGCCCTCACCATCCATATCCTGGTCCTCGGGTCCGTCATCATCCCCGCGAACATTGATCTCCGTGCTTGACGCGACTGTGTCAGCCTTATCTGTGGCGGTCGATCCTGCAGCTCCATCCACCTCGAAATCGCCATCCTCCTCGGAGACCATGACGCTGTGTTGAAGCTCCTCCTCCATGAGCTGCGCGCTTGCCATCTCCGCCATGGGGCCCTCCTCGCGTGCGCACAGGACGCCTTGCGGTATAGTCCGTCTGGCCGGTCCTTCCTAGCTAGACTTTACGCTGGATGCGGAAGAAGATACACGGCTGATGCGCTTCCATTCATCCCAAAGAAGAATAACACCGTAGATTTCGTAGGATATTAATGATTCGGGCTTGAACTCGATCGCGACTGAGGGCGCCGCGGCGCTGAAGCAGACAGTCGTAGGGGATTGTCGTGAGAGGAACGCGCCAAATTGGGTCGTTCGGGCAATTATTTGACAAGTTGATGAGAGCAGATCCTCAAACAGGGAGCTTGACACGTAGAAACAAGGTCGTACTGACCGTGAGAGAGGTCTGAAAGCGCGAAGTTGATCGTGGATACTGGATGGAACATCTGGGGGTTGGATATTGCTTAGGTAATGTGGTATCGGGTGCCACTGGGAATGTAGAGATCCCAGGCCCGTCCAGAAATTAGTGCCTCAGGCAGAGCTAAATTGGCAGTCCCCCAATTCAGAGCCGGCATCACAATCACCTTTGACGAGATTGGTCGAACAGTCAGTCCAACGAGCAGATCACGAGAGACAACGAAATCCCCAAAGTTGTAAGTATTGTGGCCAGAGGATAAATGCTGCCTGGCTTCTGACATATCCAATTGATCAGGTCCGATTATCGACGCAGCCATGCCGGTCCCTTTCGAGACGTTGATTCCTTATGGAATCATGATTGCCGTAGGTGCTTCCTACTCTCCGACCATGCATCCAAAGCTTACCAAGTATAGATGTTCGGAGTCTCCGGCGCTGGCTTGGCCAAGATCAAGCACATGCAGTCAGGTGGAAAGCGGTCAAGACACTCCGTGGACCAGTGGGATAGGGTGAGCATTTCCTCTCCGTCACGAAGCTTCTCCTCGATATTGTACTAACTCCCTCACAGCAAAGTAAGGCTCCGGGACGACCGATACTGGGATTGTAGACATCTGCTGACAACGATATCAAGTGATGGACCGCGACCGCAGACTCACAGGCTATTTACGAGGTCAAACGGACAACACGGCAGCGCCAGCCGGCTTCGAATTGAACAACCCTTGGAGGGTAGGTTTTTGAGAGAATACGCATGCGTTCGACTCATGTGCGGCAAAAGCTAATGGCTTCCTACAGGTGGAGAAGCGATTCTCATAAGTCATGGTTGAGTGAAGAAGACTGGGCGGCCGCCACGGGTTACACCAAGCATCGAAGGTTGGGAGGGCGACCGAGCTGGCACGACTGTACTATACGCTGGTCCGCGGACAATACAATACAATATGACAACATTGAACGCACTTGAATGAGTCCCTTCGGGAGCGAAAAGCTCTTGCAAACCTACATTTTGACCAAGGTATGCTATGGAAGTGGTGCGTTGCAAGTCTATTCGGGGTATTATTCAGAGTCATCTATATCTGGATCTGGGCTCGGTTCTTGTTCAGACCATCCAGGAGCATGCATGCCTGGCACTTTGCCTGGCTCGACATGTAGCCGCAACTCTCACACCTTCCCAGCACCTGCTGAGTGACGGTGGCTCTCTTAGCACCCGGGGCAGGACGCAGGGCAACCTTCCTCGTGACGGGGACGGTTTGAGTAGTAATGTCTGTTTCCAGGGCTTCGGCTGCCTCGGTTTCGCTTTGTTTCGCTTCCAGCGCGGCCAGTTCTTTCTTGGTTCCTTGCCCGTTCCGTGACCCGCAGCCGCCACCAACTTCATTGTCCAATGACTGCCCGCCTCCCTTGCATTCACAGGACCCAGATACCTCGCCTGGGACCAGCCTCGCCATATCTTCACCGCTTCGAACAATGTCGAGAATAGCACTTGGCCGCACTCTCTCCAGGCTCTTTATCAAACCACGAGCGCTGCCTCGGAATGCTTCGGGGCTGTAGATGCACTCGGTGCTGAAGTAGTCGAGCTTCTTGTGGTGTGCATACAAGACAATCTCCTTTTCGTAAGCATATTTAAGCGGCTTGCTGCGCTTGACCTCGGAGGCATCGCTTCCAGTCATTATGTTGGTGCTCCTGGACAACCGGGCAATGTCAGCCCGCAGGAGGTTCATTAGAATAGTCTCCGCGACGTCGTCCGCGTTATGGCCAGTGACGACATGCTTGATGTCCAGCATCTTCGCACCCCGGTCGAGGGCCTGCCGCCGGAACACCCCGCAGTATGTGCAGTTGCCCTTCTTGCCAATGGTCTCGACGACCTGGTCCATTGTCCAGCCATAGAGCTCGTCGTAGCCAACAATCTTGAGGGGCATATCATACTGTTGAGAGTTTCTCTTGACCGTCTCAAGGGAATCATCTCGATATCCCTTGATGCCTTCATCTATACTGAGAAGAATAAGGTCGAGCCCGTAGTTATGACGATCATTAAGTGTCTTCAAGACGGAGGCCAAGACTGTGGAATCCTTGCCTCCAGAGGCGCCTATGGCCACCCGCTCACCAGGGTAGAAGAGCTGAGATGAGGATATTGTATGGTGGACTTCATCTTCGAAAATTGTGATAAAACACTGCTTGCACAGCTTTTGGTGATTCTTGGGCCGCTTGATCAGCGCTCTTTCTGTCTTGCAGATGGCACAGGGCGCGGGGGCCATGTCGGGAAAACGTCTGAGCCTAGCTTGGATCGAAGCGATAAGGGAGCGCCAGCAAAAGCCTCCTGTGTAATTTTGGAGTTCAAGACAGCATAGAAGTCGAACAGGATGCCGTTGAAATTCTTGATATCCATCTACCGCATCGCCACTGAGGAGTCACTGGTGCCAAAAGTTTCTGTATTAGAGCAACTTGGACATCAAAGCCCTGCATGGTGTTTCGCTTAGTCATCAAAGCGTCCCAAGGATGGAGCGCAGCCCCACTATCAATGTGCTTGCGGATCCCACCTGCCACTGGTGCCGACATTTTTCCGCCGAAAAGTTCGAGCCCTAAATCCACACATTTCCATTCTCTTGCCCTGTGCCCGTGATCTTTTTTTTCGACCATCGCCAAACTCTCAACTCGGTTGACCATCACCTTTCAACGTCCCGAGACAACCCACGACAAACACGATGGTAAGCTCATGATGCATTGATTATTACTCTCTCGATCGCGCAATTTGCGCTTTCGAGCCAGCGCTCTCGATTTTCATATCGAGCAGCCTGGTTTTCCGCTCGTGTCCTCGGACCGGGTGAAGAATGGCTTGAGCTTCGCGATGTGCGCAGAAATGCCACTCGTGAGCTCTCTAGAGTTCAAAGGAAGACTACAGTCAATGGAACACATTTGCTGATGTCTTCTTTTCTCAATGATAGCCTCCCAAGTCCGGCAAGAAGGTTGCGCCCGCCCCTTTCCCCCAGGGAAAGGCTGGTAAGAAGGCCGCCAAGGTCAGTCCCCTTTCCTCTATATCCCACCCTGATCCCGGCGGAGGTATGCTCACATGTGATCAGAACCCTCTCCTCGAGCGCCGCCCGCGCAACTTCGGCATCGGCCAGGACATCCAGCCCCGCCGCAATGTCTCGCGCATGGTGAAGTGGCCGGAGTATGTCCGCCTCCAGCGCCAGAAGAAGATCCTCAACATGCGCCTCAAGGTGCCGCCTGCGATTGCCCAGTTCTCCCACGTCCTGGACAAGAACACCGCTGCCCAGGCCTTCAAGCTCCTCAACAAGTACCGCCCTGAGACCAAGGCCGAGAAGAAGGAGCGTCTCCTCCAGGAGGCTACCGCCGTCAAGGAGGGCAAGAAGAAGGAGGACGTCAGCAAGAAGCCCTACACTGTCAAGTACGGTCTGAACCACGTCGTCGGCCTGATTGAGAACAAGAAGGCCTCGCTCGTCCTGATCCCCAACGATGTCGACCCCATCGAGCTCGTTGTCTTCCTGCCTTCGCTCTGCCGCAAGATGGGCGTTCCCTATGCCATTGTCAAGGGCAAGGCCAGACTCGGCACCGTCGTCCACAAGAAGGTCAGTCCGTTTTGCTTGTTCATATTCCTTGCCAATGTACGATTTCTAACTAGGCTACTATCAGACTGCTGCCGTTCTTGCCATCACCGAGGTCCGATCTGAGGACAAGAGCGAGCTGTCCAAGCTCGTCTCCGCCGTTAAGGAGGGCTACCTGGAGAAGAGCGAGGAGTCCCGCCGACGATGGGGTGGTGGTATCATGGGCGAGAAGGCCAACAAGCGCCAGGAGAAGAAGCGCAAGGCCGCGGAGTCGGCCCTCAAGGTCTAGATATGATACCAGCATGTTAGGCATGGCGTGCGGTTGCACTTTCGGCGTTCGGTCGGGTCAAAAGGTCAATGAAACAATTCAATTCAAGTACCGCCGCCATCAGTACTGTGTCTCTTTGTGTGCCGCCGCGATATGTTCCCCCTCCCGATATTGACCAATCACAGTGCTTCTATCGTTGTGCTTCTGTCGCTGATCAGCCGTCTTGCCTGTCGAGCTTCTGCAAGAGAGATGGGGGTTTATGTGAGACGGCCTTGGCCATGTAGCGTAACCAACAAGAGGCGAACGGCTGAACGGCCGAACGGCAGGCTACTCTACTTGAATGGGACAGGGGCTACCACCCATACCGTAGCCGTAGCGCAGCTGTGACACCGTTGCAGGATCTCCGTGCTTCAGAGGCCGTTGATCTTTATGAGCCGAAATGGCTAGGAGCGGCACACGGGACGCCATGGTTGCGCGAGAAGACTGGAGGCGCCGCACCAGGTTCACAGACCCGGGCGCACACTTATGCGAATCCCATCCCATAATGCCATGCCGCAATGGGAAGTGCGAGGCGGGCTTCCCTCCCTACAGGGCACCCCCGATCAGATGCGTTGAGACTCCTGCAGGGCCAGCCAGCACCATGGCGATTTGGCCTTGTCCTATTGGAGAGAGGGAGAGGTGCATTTGATACAGATGCATACTTAGTGGCAGGGATGGGATCATGTTGGTACAATGTAGGTTTGTTGGAGGGGCGCTTTTTTCGGTCGACACCGACGGGGGGAACCGCCTTTTTTCATGGTTCTTGGCTTTCAGGTTTGTCTTCCACTCGTCTCGGTCTCGCTCTCTGGGGTCTCTCACTCGCTCTGTCTGTGTGTTTCTTTTTTCGTATCAGTGCTCACGTCCTGCAATCCCAGCATCTTGGTTGGTTCTGCCGAGCATCAGTACCCCCGTCGCACTCAGACATTTCCATCACACCTTGTTCCTGGGCAGAAGGGCAAAATGTGCTACATCTGCCGTGACCGCGGCACTCCCTGGCTGAAGAGGCTTGAGTTTCATCGTCAACCACGATGGCAAAGACAACCTTTTGTCATTCCAGTAGATGATACCAAGACGGCAGAGTCCTTGGGGCCAATCTGGTAAAATTTAAAAGAGTCAAATGGAACATCTCGGTCGCCGTCTGGGCTGCATCGTGCATCTTGTTCTTCCTCGACCTCCGCATTCGTCTGCATGTGTCTTGTTTCCGCTTCGGTCTTTTTTTTTCCTGACAAGATACTCTGTCTGATCTTTGGGACCCGCCGCTTATTGCGCAGGCATCACCAGCATCCTCCTGCACAGAACAAAGCTGTTGGTCTCCCCGTTCTCCGCCGCTTCCCACACACACCCCGATCCACGACAATCAAGCCACGAATGATCCCATGCCGGGCGCTACTGGGTACCTCGCGCAGCATCACTTACATATCCCCTCGTACGACTTCGTCCCAAGTGCCGTAACCCTGCCTTAGCTGTCCCATTGGAAGAGGAAGAGACGAAAAGACACCGGGCATTTCTCTTTGTGTGTGAGTAAGTGTGTGTGTGTGTGTGTCCCCGAGGAGAAGAAGCGTGCCAATCTCATATCAGCTCCGCCCACGACCAGCCTGACGCGCAACTCGCATCTCTCTTTCTCCCCCATCCCGGTCTCACGCACCCCTGCTTATCAGTCCAGCAAAGTCCCACGCTGCCGCCGCACTGACGGCAGGTTGCCATCGCTGGACGCAGGTCGAAGGCGGAGAACGAGCAGCTTGGCGCCTCAACCGCGAGACGTTTCGTCAGCTGTTGTAGAACAGCAGCCAAGGGCAAAGGGGGGAGAGAAAAAAAAATCCCGCGCAGTCCGGTGAGGCCCTTGCATAACCCCGAGGTTGTGCTATAAGATTCCCATCCTCCTCGAGATCCAAGGAGAGCCAGCCTCGAAGTACCCGGGACGAGTTTCGAACGCCGCGACGACAGACCGAGCCCCTACACTTCTCTCCCATTCCACGACTTGATCAATATGGCGCAGAACCGTAAGTATATTTCATGGCTCATCCATACACAAAGACCTCTCTCTCTCTCTGTGTCTCTCTCATCTGTGTCCAAGACGTGGACGGTTCTGGGAGCAGTACCAGGAGGAACCGGCGGTCAACAAACCTCAAGAGGCTAACATGTTGAGAAACAGAAGAGGATGTGTTCCACTACGCGTTAAGCTCCAACAACGCCTGGGCGGGCTACAAGGCCCATCAAAATCCCCAGTTCTTCCCTAAGCTGGCTAGCGGGCAATCGCCTCAGATCCGTGAGTGATCCCATTAGCGGGCTTTTGTGCCCACAGTTGCCCTGAAATCCCATGCCAGCTTGTACCCAAATCTGCCCTGAATTGCACCGGTGCCCTGAAAGCTCCCCACCTGAATGAGATCTCACATACCTTTTTCCCCCCCACGTGTGTCATTCATTACAGGGGCAGACAGGGGCCGTGTGAAGCTTGTTTTTTTTTTGTATCATTTTACCTCAGTACCTATTTCTGTGCGGCTATTCCGGCACTTGCTAATTCTCCTTTTTTACACCGCCAGTCTGGCTGGGCTGCTCGGACTCGCGCTGCCCCGAGACGACGATCCTGGGCCTGCAGCCGGGCGACGTGTTTGTGCACCGCAACATCGCCAACATCGTCAGCCCGACCGACATCAACACGTCGGCGGTGATCGAGTTCGCCGTCGTGCACCTCAAGGTCCGCCACGTCGTGCTCTGCGGCCACTCGTCGTGCGGCGGCGCCCTGGCCGCGCTGGCCGGGTCCCGCGTCGGCGGCGTCCTGGACACCTGGCTGACCCCGCTGCGCGCCGTGCGCGCGGCCCACGACGAGGAGCTGCGGGCCATCGGCGACGAAGGGCGGCGCGCCGTGCGCGTGGCCGAGCTCAACGTGCAGCAGGGGGTCGCGACGCTCATGGCCAACGCCGTCGTGCAGGAGGCGGTGCGGGACCGCGGGCTCGAGGTGCACGGGTGCCTGTTCGACATCGGCACGGGGCGGATCCGGGACCTCGGCTTCGGCACCGGCAAGGGCAGGGCCGGCGGGCCCGCCGGGGAGGGCATGGTCAGGGGCAACCACGGCATGCTCGTCTTCCGGGGCGGGGGCGCGTCCATGGCCATCAGATAGGTAGCTTGCCATGAGTGAGTTGGTGTCTGTATACATGGCATGGAAGGGATTGTGCTTGTGGGGGTTTCTTCTTCGGGACTTTGCCTGGCGTTCACGTTGGATGGGTTGGGATAAGTAAAGTGCTTGGGTAGGTTCGTTAAGTAGGTCAGGGTCGGTTAGGGAGCATCTCCTCTGCAATTGAGTTGTCCATCGAATAATGCATCTTTCTGTCTGTGTACCCGATGAGGGCTCAAAGCGATCAACAGCCCCCAGTAACATCGTCTACCTCGAAGGCACATTCAGTCACAGCGAATAGCCATCCAGATGGTACGCCGATATCTCCGTTCGCATAGGACAGATCTGCTCGAGGGGACGGGCTGGCTCAGTCAGGCGATTGGCTCGTGATTATGTGATTGATTAGCGCTGTAACTGATTAATTTAGGGGTCCTGCTCACCCACTAGGCAGCCTATGCGGGCCATAGAAACCCCTCTAGTTACACGTCATCATAGAGCATCGAGTCACGAACCCCCTCCAGAGCTCCATCCGGAGCCGCGATCGGCGTTATCTTCTTAGGATCTCCGACCTGCCGTAGCGGACTTGCAGCTTGGGTTTGACAAGCAATGGTGATCGAGGCTGCCTCATTGTCAGTCCTGTAAAAGGTAGTCTTACGAGTCCGTGTAGAACAGCTGGGTCGAGCCGAACGAGCCGATCTTCGGGCGAGGCAATGCTTGAGAAAGCCCGAAGCCCGACTGCCAAGCACACGAGCAGTTCGGGCGATATGCTAAACTCCCACCGTCTTTGCCATCCACGGCTGTGGAACCTTGAAGGATGGACAGTCCCGTCCGTCGAGCCAAAGTAAGGCAATCACCAAAACTGTTCGGCTCGAATTCGCCCCCCTCCAGAAATCTGGACCGTTTGTCATTGATGTGCGTGTCTGTGTTCTGCTTGGCATATGTACGTACGTTTTTGTAACTCGTCCCGATCCAACCTTGCGAATCTTTGCCCCCTCAGTCAACGCCAAGCTTGCCGACTGGGCCAAACAGCTGATTTCAAAGAAGTCCCAAGAAGAACAAAAAGGCTTGTCCTTCCTTCCTCTGTCTCATTTTCCACTGTTCTGTGGAGAATACAACACAGTCAAGCTTTCCCCAAGACCAAGCCAAGCTTCATCAACTTGCCTTTCCCAGAAGCTTGGGTTCCTGTTACGTTTGTAAACGGTGAGCAGCACCTCTATCGGAATGCGACACGAAGATCGTTAAATAACAGGGTCCGGTGGTAGGCGCATGAGGTCGACTTATTGATTGGAAGACTGTCGACCACACCGAGGGCCCCCCTTGTGCGATGGCCGGTTTAACCGTGCTCAACGAGCCAGAAGTCCGGGCGCTGCTGGAGAACTTGACCTACGATGAGTTTGAGTCCTTCCGGGATCCGCTGAGAGCCGCACTGCACGACTATTCTACGGGAACACAGTCCTCGCAGAATGCCGACATTCACCAGCCCCGCCGGACGGCCATCACCTCGTCGTCTAACGGCAGCGAGGTGATGTTTGTCCCGTCGTCGAACATAGGAGGCGTCAGTATGAAAGGTAGGTAAGGCGAGGCGTGGGGTCTCACTCTGTGATCCTAGACTCACTACTTCTTCCATGCAAGCGCATGGCTTCAGAGTTTTGCGATCTCTGCCGCACAAGAGACTAACGTGATGCATATAGTCCTCACCCTTCCAGACCGGAAAGCCGAGGACAACGCCATTGGATCAGAGAACCTCGTGCGCGCTAGAGGCGCCATCACTCTGTACAACAGGGTCGGCGACCCGGTCGGCTTCGTGCCCGCGCAGACGGTCACGGCCTTCCGCACCGCCCTCGCCTCGACCTGCCTGCTGCAGCGCCGCAAGCGCATGCGCCAGATCACCGTCTTTGGCTGCGGCGAGCAGGCCTACTGGCACGTGCGGCTCGCGCTGCTGATGCGCGGCGACTCGATCCGCACCGTCAACATCATCAACCGCCGCTTCTCGGAGCACGCGCGCCTCATCTTTAAGAGGCTGGCCTCCACCCCGGGCGCCGTCAAGGAGCGCGAGGGCTGGGCCGACGCCAAGATCGGCCTGCTCACCCCCGGGTACGGAGACTACGCGCGCCTGGTCGAGGAGCACCTCGTCGAGTCGGACGCCATCTTCTGCTGCACGCCGTCGACGGAGCCGCTGTTCGACCCCGCCATCCTGACCTCGTACGAGGCCCGCGCCAAGGGCCGCGTCATCGTCGCCATCGGCAGCTACAAGCGCGAGATGCGCGAGCTGCCCGTCGAGCTGCTCCGCCAGGCCACGAGGCAGGGGTCCAAGGGCGGCCACCACCATCACCACAAGCACGCTATCGAGGGCGGTGTGATCGTCGTGGACACGCTCGACGGCGCGCTGCAGGAGGCCGGGGAGATTATCGAGGCGGGCCTGCAGCCGAACCAGCTTGTTGAGTACGTTTTTTTTTTTTTTTGAGCATTTAACCCATCCCCAAACCAAACCGAACCATGAGAGAAACATCTTTTTGTGACGAAGAGCTTATATGCTAACCATATCTCTCTCGTCACAGGTTAGGAGAGCTCGTCATGCTGCGCAGGAACGCCATAGGGGGGGAGGCCGAGCGGGACGACGACAACGACAACACGTGCAGCGTCCCCGCCGCCGAGTTCGAGCGCCTTAACATGAGCTCGTCCTCGTCGCTCAAGTCGAGCAGCACCTTGAGCAGCTCGACGACGACGCAGGACAGCGCCTCGTCGCCCAACAGCAGCCAGCAGACGCTGCCCTGTAACGAGTCCGAGAACGGCGGCGGCGGCTCCGAGGACGGCTCCCAGCGCGGCTCCTCGACGCACCACGGCCACCGCCGGTCCACGTCGGGCGGCAAGAGCGGCGGGAGCCACCACGAGCGTAAGAAGTCGTCGCACCGGCACCACTACCACCACCACCGCCCTCAGCAGTCTGGCGGCCACGATGCCAAGGGCAGCAGTAGCAAGGACCACGAGACGGACCATCTGGCCCGGTGGATGTCCTCGGGAAATATCGTTTACAAGGGCGTCGGGCTGGGCCTCATGGATCTGGCGGTGGGGATGAGGCTGATTGAGCTTGCCAAGGAGAAGGGCGTGGGGACGTATATCGAGGGGTTTTGAAAGAGGGAGGCTAAGGGAAGGGGGGGGGATGTTCGCAGTTGAATGGAAGAGCTGTGTCGAGGTGTAATATTCTTTCTGTTGTTATTTTCTATAGAATTGGAGGAGAGACAAGTGGACTTGGGGGTGTGGGTGGCAGGTGTCTGTGTTGACGTTGACATGGGACCGTCTCCTAAACGTCGGAGTGCAGCATCACTATGGAGGCAGACTCGTCATTACTATGCTCGCAGAGATGGGGAAAAGGAGGGTAGACAAAGAATGAAGTGATGCCTTTTAATGTACCAGAGTATCTATTTTTGCCCAGCCATACATTTTTCTATCGTGACTTCATTGACCGTGTTAACCGAAGCCCACCCCGTAACTACCAATATGCAACAATACAAAAAACTCGCTCATCGGACCTCGATCCGCTCCAACGCCTCGCTCAAAGTCCTTTCATGAACAACATCGCTACAGCCCTCCTCCTCCTCTTCTGCCATCTTCATCCTCGCCTCAAACTCCCGAAACGCCTCGAAATCAGCATCGTGCTGGAACGCCGGGTCCAGGCGGTGCCGCCGGCGCCACTCGGCCGGCACCCCGGGCGCCACCTTGTCCGCAAACATGGGCCGCATGCGCGGCAGCCGGATGTTCCTGTCGTTGTGCGGGTGCGCCAGCCCGTCGCCCGTCTCGACGATGGCCGTCCGCAGCGGGCTGGCCGCGTACCCCACGGCGGCGGCGGCGGCGCAGCTGTCGTCGCCTGCCAACCCGGCAGCAGCGGTAAAGGTGCCGGCACTGCCGGGGAAGCCGAAGTTGGGGTCGCCCGCCCCGGTCTCGACGTCCCGCAGGCTGGCCTCGACGACGGCGCCCTGCACGCCGACGTAGAAGTTGGGCGAGAGGTCCGACGCCCGCGCGAGGCACCACACGCCGCCCTCGCCCCTGGCCGCCGTCGGCGGGGGCGCGAGGTGCGACCAGAAGAGGCTGCAGTTGGGCCGGTAGTAGACGTCGCGCGAGAGGTGGTGCCAGAGGCAGCGCCGGCCCTCGCGGGGCCGGCAGGGCCAGGCGCCGCCGTCGGGCGTGAGGGCCCGGTCCCGCGGGCCGGGCGCCGGCGCGCGGGCGAAGAAGGGCTGGTGTGGGGCCGGGTAGGGCGGCGTCATGGCGGCGGTGGGGCCGCGGGGGCAGGGCAGGCCCGCGGTGTGGTGGTAGGCCTTGTCGGCGGTGCGGCGGAAGTCAAAGATCTTGACCGTGGAGCCCGAGAGGCCCCCCGCGGCGAAGCGCTCTGTGCCGAAGGGCAGGAGGGCCTCGAAGGCCGGGCCCGGGTTCACGTTGTCCTGGTAGACGGTGTCGAAGGCGGGCCAGACGCTGACGGCGTCCCGGTACACGGCGTCCGAGGGCGCGGACGGCGTGCGCAGGTCCCGCAGCCGGCAGGTGCCGTCGCGCCAGGCGCTGAGGAGGAGAGAGGAGCAGGGGCTGCCGCTGCTGGAGGGCGGGCTCACGGGCTCGATGGAGGTCGGGCATATGTGCACGCTTGTGTCTGAGGTGACGGCCGTGAGCTCGAACCCGGACGGTGTGATCTGCAGGCAGCGCAGAGGGGTGCTGCGGCTCTTGAAGGCGAGCGCGAGCGTGTCGTCGGCGATCCACTTTGCTCGCTGGAGGAGGACGCTATCGCCTTCCGCGACGTGATCACGGAGATCAAGGAATGCGGTCGGCGTGACCTCTGAGGTTTCATCCTGCGGTAGATCGTATAGAAAGATGCCCTTGTTGACTGCGACGGCTAGGCGGTTTTGATTCTTTCTCAGGTCGAGAGACTGGATCCCCCCTGAAGCAGCGGACTTCCTCTCCGGATTGTTGTCCGCGTCCTCGCTCACGTTGGTGACGAAATTTGCGAGCACCTCTCCGAAATTGCCTTCCTCTGCCGAGTGGAGGACCAGATCCCCAGTCTCTCTTCCAGTGAGCAGAGCAAGTTCTCCGTGGCGGGCGCCTGGGCACGGCACGATCTTCAACGCCTTGACGTCGTCTGTTCCGGGGGTGTGCCCGGCCGCTTGCCCATCCCACGACTTCCACACTGACGTTGACGTCTGGCTGTCCCTGGCTCTGGCCCGCCTCCTGGCCACGAGACTCTCGCCTGCACCCCAAGCGACCAGCTCCTCGCCCGTCTCCAGGTCGAAGTGGGCATCTAGCACGGGCTGGTAGGGGCGCCGCGGCGGCCCGCGCCGAGGTCTCTGGCGCCCACGCCTGTCGACGGGCCTCTCCTCCTGCGGAGGCTCGTAGAACTGGAAGGAGATAGACCTCCGGTCCCAGCACCGGCTCTGCCAGGTCAGGGAGTCCGATATCCTGTCCCAGCCGAAACCCGTGCTGGTGGGGAGGTCAAGGGACGGGAACCTCGTCCTGGCGAATATGCGCCACCCTTCGTCCTGGACGAACTTGCGCACACGGCGGCAGGATGCCGAGACCCGTGCCACGTCGCCGGCTGTGTCCAGGCCATGTAATATGGGAAACAAGAGGTCGTCTGGCAGGCTGTCCAGACTTTGCCTCATGTCGGGAGTGTGTGTGGGCTAGGTGCCGTGATGATATGACATGTATGTGGTATTTTTGGAGATAAGTTGGAATGAATCGAGAACGAAGACGTGGGAGTTGCTTCAAGGCAATAAATATACTATACTAAAAATCCTGGACTCGAGATGACAGTTGCGTTGTCGTTATCAAAAGTCTCTACTCCTTCACGCAAAGGACCCTTGTATGTGGGACGTCATAAGCTGAAATTTCACTGGTCCCTGCAACTAGAGCTGTGCTGGAGCGAGTGCTACAAAGTAAGAGAGTGCCGCCCAGGCGGATCCTCTTAGAGGACTCTTTGGGAGTCAAGGCCCTCTAGCTCCAGGCAGAACAGCCTGTATGACTCTGAAACCCCACCAGTGATTCCTTCTGGGAAAGCAGCCTGGAGAGGTAGAGTCATTCTGGCTTCTCGAGTTCGTGTAGGGACCAGCGGAGATATAGAACCAATGATTCACAGGAGTTGGAAAGCAACATCTAGGGCCTAGATCTGGAGCCAATCTATTGCAAAAAGAACAGAAAAGCGGGAGGGATGCAAACATTCAAGCCATGCTCTACTCAACAAGTAACTACCTAGTCTTTTCGCAGCCCGCATAAAGCTCGGACCATGCGTGACGACAGGTACTTGTACTTGTAGTGCAGCCCCTAGTAAATCCCAGTAAGCTTCCCCGCAACCCGCCCATTATTTCGCGTCTCAAACAATGCGACGCGATTCAGCTAGCCTCCCAATTCAATCCATTGATGTTCATCACAAGTATCGAGGCCCTTTAATCCTGCCTGAGGCCCCTGGACGAATTCTTCTCAGAAAGATTGTTCTTGATACGAGCAAGTCTAGAGTATAGCGATATTCCGCCGGCTTTCTTGTGTATTTCTTAGTATTTTTTTCGCGGACTCTTCAACAGTAGTGCCATCGCAACTGTCCAGACTCAATTGGAAGTCTACGCGACCTTTTTGCGCCGGACATTGCCGCGCTTTGACCATGGCTCCCAGAGATGCCGCCCTCGAGGCATCGCTCAAGTCGAGTACCAAGGAACTGTTTGAGGGTGCTGATAGAGATTCGCTCACTGTCAATGCCGTTCGCAAGCTGGTCGAAGACAAGCTCGATCTCGACCCGGGCTTCTTCAAGTCGGAGAAGTGGAAGGCTCGCAGCAAGGACATCATCACGTCTACTGTTGTAAGTCAGCTGCGAACGCACAATCCTACGGCGCGCTCCCAGGACTAATGTATCTACTGCTAGACGGAATTGGAAGAGGGAGCCGATGCTGCATCTGCGCAACCCGAGGTCGCGCCCAAAAACGGTGCGAACCGCGAACCGGCGGAAGAGGGCTCCCCAGTCAAGAAGCGAGCCAAGATTGAGCGACCCAAGAAAGCGGCCAAGCCTGCGAAGAAACCGGAACCCGACAGCGCGAAGAAGCCGGCCAAGAAGAGAAAACTTAGCAAGAAGAGGCGGGCTGCGGAGTCGGATGAAGATGAAGACGAGGATGACGGTGACGATGGTTTCAAGAGCGAATCCTCGCTTGCAGAGGGCAGCGTCGAGGGCGAGAGCGACTTTGAAGACGAGAAGCCGAGGAAAAAGGCCAAAGTGCAAAAGAGTGAGGCCGCGAAGCCCGCGCAGAAGATGAAAGCTGTCAAGAAGGACGAGTCTGATGATTCGTCACCTTTGAGCGATCTGAAGGACGAAGACGTGGAGGACAAGCCCCTGTCGGACGATGATGAGAGCGAGATGTCGGAGGTTTTGGATGAGCCTCCGAAGCGCAAGAAGGCACAGGCACCCACATCGTCGAAAGCCAAGAAGGACGATGACTCCGATAGCTCGCTGTCGTCGGTCCTCGACGAGCCTCCAAAGCGCAAGGGCAAATCACAAGCTCCGCCAAAGGCAGCCAAGGCGAAGGCCAGCACCAAGGCCAGTAGCGAACTGTCTCCTGACGAGGCGGAAGTCAAGAAGCTGCAAGGCCAGCTTGTCAAGTGCGGCATTCGCAAGATCTGGGCGTTTGAGCTCAAGGAGTACGGCGACAATGCAAAAGCCAAGATCAGACATCTCAGGGACATGCTGAAGGACGCCGGCATGGATGGCCGGTTCTCCGAGGCCAAGGCGCGAGAGATCAAGGAGCGGAGGGAGCTCGAGGCAGACCTGGAGGCGGTCCAAGAGATGAACAAGAACTGGGGGTTGGACGGTGGCCGCCGGGCGTCGCGGAGCCGGGCGAAGCAGTCACTCAAGGAGCCTAGCTCGGACGACGAGGACAATGAAGGCGAGGCGGGAGACAACAATGACGAAAATGCCGACGAAGACGATGGCGGATCAAAGCCTGTGGCCAAGTCGAGAGGGTCGGCCAAATACAAGGCAGACCTCGCCTTCTTGGGCGACGAGAGCGAGAGCGATTCAGATTGATGGGTGGGAAGGGGCTGGCTCTTCGCTTCAAGCGATTCATGTCTGGGTGCTTGCGACGCGTATTTGGCTTTGATCCTGTAAAATGATACACATGTACAAGTATGGGACGGCGTGGGGTTATTTGGAGGCGTTCATTCTCTGGGCTATCAAACTGAACACAGCTACGGAACCCATGAACAGGACGGCATTGTAAAACTAGGCGATAGTTAGTTAGCTAATGGTATGGAACCGAGTCATCGTGAGCAAGGGCTACACTGCTTACGGCTCTCCGTGAGACCTCTCTCTCCTCGTTGTCCGTCCGAGCTTCGATGAAGAGTCGTCTCAGATTGGGAAAGTTGGCCTAGAGAGTTCTTAGTCTGATGTTTGCCATGAATTGAAGTACGATGCACGGCGGCCATGCTGTGGTTAATCAAGATCACTTACCATGTGATGGCGGCGCTGATGAAGCTGAAAGTCTTTGAGTGATTTGAATACAGCAGGAGAGAGTTGCCTCACTGCTTGGTTTATGAGGTTGAAGTTGTTTGTCGTTGTTCATGGATGAGAAACGGACCCCCACTTATCCCTGATACCTGGCTGGCTCGAGCTTCGACACGCTGTCGCAAGCACACAGCTGAGAGAGCCAGGCCGAAATTTAGGAGGGGCCAGGGGTGTCACCACTCCACGCTAGCCAAGCATCAGAGCGGCGGCGGTCTTCCACCATCATCATCACCTCCCGGCACCACTGATCAATCTGGCCGAGTCGTGATCCCCCACCTGTATCCGATCGCTTTGCAGTCAAGGCCCCGGGGAAGAGCGGCTTCTGTACATACTCATATCCTACGACAAGCAACCCTTTCCGTGGATGCGCCCTTCCTGAACGAGCCTGGACATACCTGTCCTCGATCCGCGATTCGTTCTCCCACCGCCCAAAGGGCGTCTCTTGTCCACCTCTCTCAACATCCTCCACTCTTTCTGAGACCAAACCCCAAGATGTCGGCGGTCAACCGGATCCGCGGCGCCTTCGCGGTGCCGCGGAAAGGAGAGACCTTTGAGCTCCGCGCGGGGCTGGTTTCCCAGTATGCGTACGAGCGGAAGGAGGCTATCCAGAAGACCATCATGGCCATGACGCTGGGGAAGGACGTGTCGGCTCTCTTCCCAGACGTCCTGAAGAACATTGCCACAGGCGACCTCGACCAGAAGAAGCTGGTCTATCTTTATCTGATGTAGGCGTCCATCTTGCGGTTGAGACACCGCCTCGTTGCTTGTATGCTGGATTACATCAGTACTGATGCGCCTTGCTCGCAGGAATTACGCCAAGTCCCATCCCGATCTGTGTATCCTGGCCGTCAACACCTTCGTACAAGACTCGGAGGACCCCAACCCTCTCATCAGGGCATTGGCAATCCGGACGATGGGCTGCATTCGCGTTGACAAGATGGTCGATTATATGGAAGAGCCTCTGCGGAAAACGTTGCGAGACGAGTCACCCTACGTGCGAAAGACGGCAGCCATCTGCGTCGCCAAACTCTTCGACTTGAACCCCACGATGTGCATAGAGAATGGATTCCTCGAGACCCTGCAAGAGCTGATCGGCGACCCCAACCCGATGGTGGTGGCCAACTCCGTCCAGGCTCTTTCCGAGATCACAGAAACGGCTCCCGAGACCTCTGCGTTGGTCGTCACCGCCGCGACGCTGAAGAAGCTCCTCATGGCGCTCAACGAGTGCACCGAGTGGGGGAGAGTCACCATCCTCACGACGCTCGCCAACTACCAGCCGGTCGATGTGAAGGAGTCGGAGCACATCTGCGAAAGGGTCGCGCCGCAGTTCCAACACGTCAACCCCAGCGTGGTGCTTGCGGCGGTCAAGGTGGTCTTTATCCACATGAGGATCATCGGGCAGGACCACGTGAGGTCATATCTTAAGAAGATGGCGCCTCCATTGGGTAAGAATTTCGCATTCTGAGTCGTGTGCCACCCGAGCTCGATATTGACTTGTCCCTAGTCACCCTGGTTTCATCTGCCCCCGAGGTCCAGTATGTTGCGCTGAGGAACATCGACCTCCTTCTTCAAGCAAAGCCCGACATTCTTAGCAAGGAGCTTCGCGTTTTCTTCTGCAAGTACAACGACCCGCCGTACGTCAAGCTTCAGAAGCTCGAGATCATGGTCCGGATAGCAAACGAGAAGAACTTTGAACAGCTGTTGGCCGAGCTGAAGGAATATGCACTCGAGGTCGACATGGACTTTGTGCGGAGGGCGATCAAGGCCATCGGCCAGGTCGCAATCAAGATTGAGAATGCGAGCGAGAAGTGTGTCAACGCCCTGCTCGATCTCATCTCTACGAAAGTCAACTACGTAGTACAGGAGGTTATCGTGGTCATCAAGGACATACTGCGGAAGTACCCAGGCTATGAGGGTGTTATCCCGACGCTTTGCAAATACATCGACGAGCTGGACGAGCCGGAAGCGCGCGGCTCATTGATCTGGATCGTGGGCGAGTATGCCGAGAAGATTACAAACGCCGACGAGATCCTGTCAACGTTTGTGGACGGGTTCATGGAGGAGTTTACTCAGGTATGCTCAGGATATCTCTCTTCAGACAGCTCTGAACAACGACACTAACACTTTCCCCTTTTCTCAGACGCAACTGCAGATCCTGACCGCGGTCGTCAAGCTGTTCCTCAAGAAGCCCAGCAACACGCAAGGCCTGGTGCAGAAGGTGCTTCAGGAGGCTACGGCGGATAACGATAACCCGGACATCAGAGACCGAGCTTACGTCTATTGGCGTCTGCTGTCCGGCGATCTCGACATCGCCAAGGTGCGTCGCCCTCTTTTCCTGTGCCCCTCGATTAACTACACCTACCTACAAGAAACGCAGATTATTGACATTTTGTGTGTGTAATCCTTGTTTTCTTATAGAACATCGTCCTCTCCCAAAAGCCCGCCATCACCACAACCATGACCTCGCTGCCGCCGGCCCTGCTCGAGCAGCTGCTGACGGAGCTCTCGACCCTGGCCTCGGTCTACCACAAGCCGCCCGAGTCCTTCGTCGGCAAGGGCCGCTTCGGCGCCGACGAGATCCAGCGCGCCGCCATCCAGGAGCAGCGCCAGAACGCCGCCGACAACCCCATCGCCGCCTCGGTCGCCAAGGAGGGCGCCGGCGGCCAGCAGGGCGGCGCCGGCGGCGCCGGCGGCGGCAACATCGAGAACCTGCTCGACATCGACTTTGACGGCGCGGCGCCGGCGAGCGCCGAGCAGAACCCCACGGGCACGCCGGACCGCGTGGCGTCGCCGGCGGGCGGCGGCATGGCGGACATGATGGGCTTGTTCGATGCGCCGCCGCCGCCGCCTGCGCAGCAGCCGCAGACGATGGGGGGCAGCGGCCAGAACGGCACCGCGGCGACGATGATGGGCGGCAGCGGGATGAACGACATCATGAGCGGGTTCGCGGGCATGGACCTCTCGGGCACGAGCGCTCCGCCGCCGCCTGGGGTGCAGCTCCAGCAGCAGCAGCAGCAGCAGCAGCAGCAGCAGCAGCAGCAGCAGAACAAGCCTAGCAGTGGCGGGGATGACTTGTTGGGTCTGTTCTAAGGGGGGGCAGGGGAGATGGTGTGTGTGTGTGTGTGTTGTGTGTGTTTGTAGGTGGGGGCCGGGGTGGTGGTTGCAGGGTAATTAAAAGGGCGTGGAACAATAAATGAGAAATGCTATAGAGAGAGAGAGAGAAAAAACAGGTCATGGAACCAAAAATTTACGAGCGAATTCAATGTGTGTACTGTTACTACGTGAAGGTTCCCGGAGGTCGGGCCTGGAGGGGGCAGAGTACTCGTGCTTCAATTATCGAAGGGGGGTATACTGTCCATTTCTGTCTTGCGTGTCCAATACTCATCACTGCACCACCTCTGCTCGCTTCCCGTCCTTTCACCTCCCTCTCCACCGCTCCCTCCACCCGCCCTTCTCGTACAGCCAGACGGCCTCGATCGCGTACGCCCTCGCGCCCTGGTGGCCCCTGCCCTCCTCCACGGCGGCGGCCTCGTTCAACGTCTCGAGCACGCGGCCCTCCTGGAAGCACCGCCAGAGGCCCATGGCCATCTCGTCGTCGCCGGCGCCCCACTCGCCCCGGCCGAGGCGGAAGAGGATGCGGCCGAGCGTCTGGAAGGCGATGCAGCGCTGGGCGGGGACGGAGCTGCGGGCGAGGCGCGCGAGCTCGAGGACGGTGTAGCCCGCGGCCTCGGGGGCCTCGGCGTGGTGGTGCAGGCCCCTGGTCGCGGGGACGGCGCGGGCGATGCGGGGCGGCAGCAGGGCGCCGCGGAAGTCGAAGCGCAGCTGGGAGACGGGCAGGGAGTCCTGGCGCGGGTAGTAGGGGGAGTCGCGGTCGGCGGGGGAGTGCGCGGTCGGCAGGGGCGCCATCCAGGCCAGCTTGGCCGGGTCGGCGGGCAGGTTGGGGAAGTACTTGTCGTGCAGGTGCTGGAGGAAGTCCGGGTCCGCCGGGTCGAGGTCGGGCAGCGGCGGCGCCGAGGGGAAGTGCGTCGCGCTGTGGCCGTTGTCGTCGTCGGCGTGGTCGTGGTCGTGATCGTGGTCGCCGTGCTTGTGGCCGTGGTGGGCTTGTTGGGCTTGTTGCGAGTCTATGGGGAAGAGGTCTGGAGGGGGGACGGCGGGGGGCGCGTCTTCGTCGTAGAACGGCGCGGGAGGTTTCGCTGCTGCGGGTGGACCGCTGGGTTCGGGGTCTGCGGCAAACGATACTGTCTTCTTGGGCTTTGAATCTGTGTCTTTGTTTACCGGGCGATCGGTATCTTCCACTTCGATGCTGGGTGCTTGGTAAGCCGGCCTGGATGCCTCTGCCGACTCTGGGAAGGGCGACTTCGCGGCCGCATCGTCGAGGTTGGCGCGTTTGAGCAGCATTTGTATCAATGCAGGATCGAGTCCGCTCATGAGCTCCTCCCGAGCCTCTGCTATCTCTGTAGGCGACATGTTTCGTATCCTCTCCTTGTTCTCGAGGTCGATCTTTCTCCTCTCGTCTGTCGCGGTCGACGCTGGCGGGGCATGGGAGGACGAGCCAGCAGCATCGGGAGCGGGAGCGGGAGCTGGAGCCGGGCCGGCTGCATTTGCGGCCTCCTGTGCTTGTTTCTTTTGCTTGAAGGCGGAGATGCGTGTGCGCTTCTTGTGCTCGGGGAAACCGGTGAGGCCGGATTTGGGGAGAGGGAAGCTTGGCGGCTTGACGCTGGTGACTTCCTTCTCCTGGACGTCGTGGATCAGCAGGGTGGGATCCATGATGGATGGTGAGGAAGAACTGCTTTCGAGGAGCTTGAGTCCCGGGAAGGATCCAAAGCAGCCGCAGTGTGGTTTGCCGTGTAAGAGTGAAGTTGATCTTGGAAGCCGATTTGAAATGCGACGGCTGAGGAAAAAGATGGTTGTGACGTTGTGGTGGGGGGGCTAGAAGTGCCTGGTAGCCTGTATGTACGGAGTAGTGCCGTTTGTACATTTTTTGGGCGGCGAGGATCGCTACGGTGGGCAGCCTGGGCGATTTTCTGCAGGCACGAGCCTGAGTTACTAGGGGCCATTTTGGGCCTATTAGGTACCTGGGCTACTTGGGCGAGGTTTGTACACTTCTGGGTTTTAAGGTTGTGGCTGCCCCGGCAGGTCTGAGGCACACCCCCACCCTGCATTAGCGTCGATCAGCGCAGATTTGCAGAAGATACAAAAATACAAAAATACAATGTGTTGCTGCACTTTGTACGACCGTGCCATCAGAGGACAGCAGCACATTTGCAAATATCAAAATTTGCCGGGAGACTCGAGAGTATTTGTTGTCGTTGAAGTGTATGTACGGTACCCTCGTTCGCGCTGCATTGCTGGCCGGGTTGGTGGTGGGCAGCCCAGAGGTAGTGTTTGATGATGGGGCTCGGAATGATCATTTTTAGGCCATTTCCAGCGCCTGGCGGTGCTGAATGTCAATCCATTTTTTCCTGTCTGATGGTCTCTCTTCTGGTGCCAGCAATAAAAGATGCACGAACCTCATGCAAGACCAGGCCCGACAATGCACCTATCGCCTTATCTCATATACCTTGCATCTAGATTTTACTTCTCCTGCGTCGGGGAGATGGCCTCTTTGATTGTTTCATTAAAGAATTAAGACTTTTCTGGAAAGGTTGGGATTGCGGCAAGGAAAGGGAGCGCTAGTCCGCTTCGGGACTGGGGCAGCCGCTTATCTGTGTGGCTCGGCGCGGTTATTAACGTGCCTCAGCGCCTATGACAGGCCTTTTTGGGGCTGCTGACAGAGAGCCAGTCACGCCAGTGCGCGGGTTTGCGTGCATCGTTTCCAGTTCTTTTTCCAACTCTGGAGATGTGCAGCCCCACCCAGCCCGCTCTGGGCAGAACGGTCCCACCACTCACACGGGGCCTTTGTTCGTCAATTGTGCATCTGCCATGCCCCCTCCCTCCCTTGTGTTTCCCTTCTTGGCCTTCCTTTGCTTCTTCCCCACGCCAGCGCCCATCAGCAGCGCCGGCTTGCTGCTCGGGATAAAAACAAGCTTGCAGGGGGGCTGCTGGTTGGTCTGCCCGCTCACGGCAGCGCTCTTCCTCTTCTCCCTTTCTCAGTGCCCACTAGTTAACCACAGATGGCGTGCATGCGGTGCGTTGCAGTGGCACACATTCAAAGAACTCCTCGTCCCGGTTGGTGCCAAAGCATGGACCACATCCAGATGTCTGGTCGTCGGTCCAGTTGCCTCGTCTTGATTCATTCATGGTGTTCCGTCCTCCATGCTCGCTCGGCCTGGCTTCCCTCGCCTCGTTCTGGGTCCAGTCGCCGCCTTTGCCTCTTCTCGCCTGTCGGATTCTTTCTTCTTTGGGGTTCCCTTTTTTTTGCCCACTTGAGCCCATTCCGGGTGCTCATATGCACGCACTCTCGTCTTCTCTCTCTCTCTCTCTCTCTCTCGCGTATCATGTCCCGCCGCCCTGTCCCTACCTAGGCAGCTCGATGGCCGCCCCTTGACCCCATCTCCATCCATCTCGATGCCTGCCTGTGCTGTTCACGTTGTCTTGTCTCCATCCCCATTCTCGACTAAGCCCGTGGCTCTGCTGGCCCTCCTGCCCGCCGCCATGCTCGTCAGCTGGTCCGTGTCGTGTCGTGTCTTGTCGTGTGGTTCCGTGGTGTGCGTGGTGTGCGTCGTGTTCTCTTGATGCTGGACCTGACTGATGGATTCGATGGTTTATTGTCTCGTAGTCGCTCTCCTTCTCGTCTTGTCCCTGGTCCTTGTCTCCATCCACATCCACATCCCATTCCCATTCCCATCCCCCCCCTTCCCTTTCCCTTTCCCTTTCTTTCCACGCCCCCTGCCTCCGTGCTCCCAGCTGCTAGCTCTTCTCTAGTCACCACTTTTTGGTGTTTCTCATTCGCCTCTTTTGTCCAAATAATCAATTCGGTTGATTCCATTCAACTTGATGCTTGTCACCACATCGCAGCGCCCCGGTTTTCCCTCCCCCGTCCTGCCCAAAAAACTAAAACGCTCCCAAAAGTGCAGCCATCCCCAACTCCCGCAACATCGCCAATTTCTCTCCTCTTTTCTCTTCTTTCCACCCACAACATCACCACCACTTTCTGGTGTTTCCACCAACTTCATCAATCCGCCACCCTCGCCCCATCCGCCGCATCTCCAAAACACCACCATTTGGTTCCGTGCAATCGCCCGCATCGAACCCGCCGCTTCGATCTCGCCATCTCCACGGTTTAGACCCGGTTTTGGCGCATTCTGTCTTGTCGGTGCGCGTTGAGGCCATCTTGAAATCGGACAAATCTGCTTGCAGAGGGAGCAGCTCTTTACCGAGTACCTGACTGTCTTTTCTGCAGTGGCAGTGGGTGCCCAGGTGGTGTTTTTTGAGGCTAGCCGTGCTGGAGTTTGGGCCACCCGCCCGTCCATCCAATTAGCCACCCTAGTCCTCCCCGAGCCTTAGCGCTCCGTCTGACCCGTCCACCCTTCGAACTGCTGCCGGCCCGCTAAATTCCAATCCTGGCCAACTTTCAAGGTGCCTGGCAAGCCTGGTTATTGGCAATCGAAGTGCAGCCGCATATCGCGAATAGCACGTCGATCCATATCCGTCAATTCCCATTCCACTCCCGGGCTCCCTCGTCCCTCGCGCCTGTTTCTCTCCTCCCTTGTTGTCCTGTGAGCGACGCAGGACCATGGTAGGCCTGAATGGTCAGGATGTTGAGATGAGGAATTACAGCTCTTCCCCCACTTCGCTATCCTCACCCCCCTCGGGCTCCCTCTCCGAGCCTGGCTCGCCCTCGCGTCTGAATGCTGGCAGGGCAAACATCGCCACAGACGAGATGGACGAGATCATTGTCGATCTGGCCACCGGCAGCAGGCTCAACGTGCCCCAGACACAGGCACACGTCCAGCAGCCGCCACCGCAGCAGCAGTATCCCGAAGGTGTACGCCTGACCGTGCACGGAGTTCCCAGAAAGAAGCCAGGTCGGAAGCCCGGCTCCACCGTCAAGCCCAAGCCTGCCGCTGATGGCAGCTCTACCAACACCGAGGCTCCCAAGGTGAGGCGGCCCAGGAAGCCTCGCGATCCCAACGCGCCCCCCATCCAGCGCAAGAGGAAGAGTGCGCCTCCTGCCGATATGCCCGCCGCTGCCGAGCCCACCACCTTCACCTCGGCCTCCGGCCGCCAGCCCAAAATCACGGAGCTGACTTCTATGCGCATGGACATTGACTCTCGTCCCCAGTCGGTCGGGTCCTCTCAACCTCCCGAGAAGATGGCCAAGCGCGAAGCCATGCCGACGTCTATGCAGAGCATCCTGAATGCCGACCCCCCACCACATACTCAGCACTCGCCACCTTCCCATTCACAGTCCATGAGTCGCGGCCAAAGCTACGACCCCATTCGCTCCTCCACCTACGACCCCGTGCGGGAGACCATGCTTTCCCGCGACCCTTACGGCACTGGCCCCCTCGGTTCCCCTCGGGCTCCTGCCCAGGTTCCCAACCGCACCAGTGCGTCTCCATCTATCGCCAGCCTGGTTGACCCTCCTCCCTTTTCCAACATGAGGTCTCCTGGTCAAAGCTACAGCACTGCCGCTACCAGTGCCTCTCGATATCCTGACTCTGGATCCCATCCGCCATCGCCCTCCAATACCCTTCGTAGTGTTTCGGGAGCTGCGGCGGCGCCGACGGCGCCCAAGGCAAGCAGCACTGAGACGAAGAAGGCCCCACCTCTGCCGTCGGCGCCTACCACCATTAAGAAGGCCGAGGAGGCCAAGGCGGCAGCCCTGGGCACTTCCGGCAGAGACGTCACCATGTCCGGCACCACATCGGCATCCAGCAAGAAGTCCGCGTCTGCCGCCCAGCAGGAGCGCAAGCAGCCTCGAGGCTCCAGCCGGGCTTCATCTCCCAAGCTTGTCAGCCTCAAGGATGTCCTGCCGCCCATTCCCGATCTCCCGGAGCGATCAATTTTGGACTTTGGCAAAGTCAATCCCGGCGAGGAGGCCACTGCACCATCCATCATTCTGCACGTACCCCTCAACGGCGAGACGAACAAGTACATCAACTTTATGCGCATGGCCGAGGAGCAGTATGGCTGGGACGCGCTCCACCCCCGCCTAGCCGCACATCGCGACCGCAAGGCACGGATCGCTGCCGCCTCGGCCGCGTTGGAGAAGCAGGGCTCGGGCCGCGAGTCTGGAGACGAGATGTCTGTCGACCTGCAGTCCGGCGACGAGGGAAGCAATGCCGAGGGCCCCAACGGTGGCGGCACCAGCGGGCCCGACGGCGCGCCTGCGAAGCCCGTGCGCAAGAAGCGAAATTTCAAGGAGGATGAGTACGACAAGGACGACGACTTTGTCGACGACTCGGAGATGCTCTGGGAGGAGCAGGCCGCCGCGAGCCGTGACGGGTTCTTTGTGTACTCGGGCCCGCTCGTCCAGGAGGAAGCGAAGCCTGCTGTGTATGTCGATCTCCAGCCCCTACCCTCCCCTCCCC